>NC_056745.1:411330725-411373225 GCF_019279795.1 Protopterus annectens
TTTATTTTTTCTTGCATCCTTTCAAGAGGCACTAACTGACAAAGACTGCACTGTAATAACTGTGGAGGAAATAATTGCATTAAGCCAGGGGCCTGGGACCACAGTGACCCCAGAAGATATAGCAAGATTTAGATGTTCTGAGGTACATTTTATTTTTTTTAAACAACCTTTTCATTCAATTATGGCTTTTTTAAATAAGAAACATTATTTTTAAATTATCACTTATGACACAGGCAATCATACTTTTATGCAAGTGAAAACAAACCATATTGACATATTTTTAGTTGCAAACATTATACATCACTTACAATCTATCCAGTCATTGTCAGTCAAATGTTACATAGCTCATCCGAATCCTGCCTTCATTTAAACTTCATTCCTCCTCCAAAACATCAACCAGCATGCATTGTCCCCACAATTCCCATCTTCATCCATGCAATTTGCTCCCACCCCTCTCCAAAGATCCCACTTCTAGTCATTCCATCTCTGTTACTACACTCACTACCTCTAGTACAGCTGACCTAGACCCCAAACTCCACCCCACAGTAACTGCTTTTCAGGCAACCACCATAATCAGACTCAACAAGGCCTCATCATGTTTAGGCAATTCCAGTTCCATATCACAATTCAAAAAAATCACTTCCCCAGCCATACTAGTCTGCAGGGAACTTTTAAAGTCTGCCAACTCATCACATCCCCCACAAAACATGCTCCCAACTATCTCCCTCCTTCCCATCACACCTCCAACACCTGCCATCCACCTGAGGAAAAACTCCCAGGAGTCCACCTGGGATACAAAAACACCCAAGCAAACACTTCCAATCAAAGATCCCAAATACTCTAGGCTCTGATGCACACCTGGGAGACATACATATATCCCCCTCACTGCTTCCCTGTGAATCTCCTATCCAATCCCTCTTCCCAATCCTATCCAACCTCCCTCAACCAATTCCCATAGCAATCATGGAATATTTTATATGCTGTGCCAATCATTCCCCATCCAACAGCAGCCTCTGCTCTTGGCTCCACCAAAAACTGTACCAGTGCTCATCTTTCACTTAGGCCAACACCAATCCCCAATAATGAGGGCAATCCCTGGCCTACAGTCCAAATAAATTATTGGCCTCTGCCCACCCTACTACCCTTCCCCCCTCTAATTACTTGTTCCCAACACCTTGGTTCCTCTGCCAGTTCTCTCCAACAAAATCCAGTCCCCTCTTGCCTACTGCCTGCATCCCCAATTGCAGGCATTTCCATTGGCAGAGTCTCCTCTCTCCATTCATGCACTGGCCCAGTTCTCAGAACAGTCTCCGCTACTCCATGAATGCAACAATTGGCAAAGTTATTGCCATTCTCCTTATGGATATGCATCCAAAATCCCAGTCTCTCCTTGTTTCTAGAGCTTCCCCCCTGTTTTGTCATCATCCCTTTCCACCTTGAATCACAGCCCTTGGTTTGTGCTATGTACAGGAGCTGCAAAGTAAGACAGAACCTGCCTGTACGGCAGCTGCAAGGTCCCAAATAAATTCAGTTCAAAGAACATACAGACCAGCTATTTTTTCCTAGCCAAAACCGGTCTGCCTAATATTCTCTTTATTATGTGCTTTTTCGCACTATATTAAATTTATTCTGTTTGCCACAGTCTGCTGGTCTGTATGTTCTATGTATAGGAGCCCCAGCTGTGCAGCTCCAAAATATTATCCCCCAACTCAGGCAATCTCAAACCACCAGAAGAATCAACCCATCTCACCCAAATCCTTCTGTCCCTCCCAGACACAATCCTCCAGCTCTTTATTAACCGCTATCCATAACTTCTCCTCTGTTTGATAAAAATATATCTGACTTGAGTATAAAACCAAAGGGAACAAAAAACACTTTAGCTGCCTATATCCCACTATCCACATCCACAAAACAGGGTTTCCAATTTCCCAGTTCCTGTATTATCCTTTGGTTAATCTTTTCCCACATATCCCCAGTCACAGCAACAGAATCCCCTTCAATCCAGAGTCCTAAGTACCTCATTTCACCATGTCTCCATAAATATGGACATTGCCGAACTAATTTGTGTGTGGGCACATAGTTCACAGATATTACCTTTGCCTTAGCTTCACTAATTTTATATCCCAAAAAGACTTGAAACTGTCTCAAAATGTTCCATAACACTGAAATGTCCTTTTCTGGTTTTATCAAGTATAAAATAGTATCATCTGCAAATAAAGCAAGCTTTTCTTGACTACCATACCAATTATATCCCTGACTTTATGAGTCCCTTATTTTCTTTGCCAATAGTTCTAAATATAGTGCTAATAACAAAGGGCAAAGAGGACACCCCTGTCTTGTTCCTCTGCTCAATCAGAAATTATCAGAGAGTAACCCACGCACTTTAATTTTTGCCTTCAATCCTTCATATATCCTCCGAATCAACCTTATAATTTTATCAGATAATGCAAATGCTTCCATTGCCATGCTCATAAAATGCCAGCTTACTTTGTCAAATGCTTTTTCTGCATTAAGACCCACCAAAGAACAGTGATATTTTCTTTCGTTCTGCTTCCCTCTGGATCATAATTGTTCGGTTAATGTTGTCAAATGTTTGCCTCCCCTCCACAAACCCACACTGATCCATATCTATCAATTATGGCATATTTTAGCCATTATAGAGATAGACACTTTATAATCATGGTTTAGAACTGAAATGGGGCTAAATGAAGCAGGATCTGATGTGTCTTTACCATCTTTAGGTATTACAGACACCACAGCTTTCTTCTAGGATGTTGCTTCTCCTCATCTTAAAATACTGTTAATTAAAACCTTCCAGATCTGTATCAGTTTTTCCCTCTACTCATTTTGCTTCCTGCTTCCAATCTAGTAGGGACTGTATCACTGCTGTGATCTATCCTCTCTTATCCTAACTGTTAGTAATTGAGCCCTAACTGTTAGGCATATTTAATTCTTCCATAAATATTTCCATTGTACCCATTGTTGATTTGCATATTACTTGCTAAAATTTTCACAAAATTTATACTGTACCTATCTTTAAAATAGCTTCCCTAGTACCTGTACAGGATCTCTTGTTATCTTCTTTGTTACAGGCTCCCTAAGCTTGGCAATAATCCTTTCTACTTTCTTTTGCCTGAGTTATTGTGATAAAAGTTTTTGTGCTCTGGAGTTACTATCAAAAATCTGTTGTTTAACAGCGATCTTCCTAAACTCATGCATATTATTGAGGTTATCCCTTATTTTCAGTTTAGCATTCTGCAATTGCTCCTCTTCTTGTTCTGTGAGATTCCCACCATTCTGGAATACTTTAACCTTTGTCAGTCCCTCTAAATATTTTTTTTTTACTTCTTAACCATATCTCTCTTTCTTTTATTTCATCCCTATTTTTAAACTTCACTTTAATTTTATCCAACTCCCTAGCTATATTTTCAGATGAAATTTCTATCTTCTCTAATAACTTTCCAAATAATTTCCACTACCCCTTTCTTAAATTCATCTCTTTTCAATAGATAGGTGGGAAAGTGCCTGTGTCTCATTTTTATTTTATTACCTTTCATTTTTATTTTAGTTATTATTGGAGTATAATCTGAAATAGTTTTTGGATACATATCAAAACCTTCAACTAAGTGAACATGTTCCTGAGAAATATAAGTTCTGTCTGGCCTAGCCCAATTTTTGTACCTTGGAGAATAATATGTAAATTTACACTGAACTCCTACTGAGTTCACATCTTCCTTGCCAAATATTTTCATAAATTTCTTGAAAAATCTATCCTGTTTTGTTATATTTTCTTTTCTGGGCCCCTCAGATACAACCTCACTGCTGCAAATCAAATTCCAGTACCCACCTATAAGTAATATTCCCTGCTGAAAGCTGATTATTTCTCCCAGAATTTTCTTACTCTCCATTATAGCCATTTTAGGTGGAATATGCCAGTGTAATCCTCCTCCCTTGCCAATAGCCACTTAGTACTACAAATCTACAACTATTATCTTTTTTATCCTCTTCTATCACTTTGAAGTGCCTCTTGCAATAAATATAAGTACTCCCATTTTCCCTTAATCCAGATATTCCACCGAATAACCATCCTGAAAAGGTTCCTTTGTCAAATTCAAATGCTCATTTCTTTTCAAATGTGTCTCCTGTATAATTATTTGCACTCTACATTTTAACATAGTTCACTGCTCTTTCTTGAATATATATATATATATATATATATATATATATATATATATATATATCTATCTATCTATATATATATATATATATATATATATATCTGTGAGACCATTTACATTTAAAGATAATATAGAAAGTATTGTTGTGTTATGTGTAACAGCTTTCTTTTAAATATCTAGCTCCAGCTTTTGTGTTACATGTATACATTAATGTTTGTCAGGCTGATCTTTCATACAGTTGTTTCTTGTCATATACATTTGAATGTATGTTACATCTTAAAAATCTTTTTGTTTAAGTGAAAATCCTAAAAAAAACACCCCCAGAACACCCCTAAAACCTATTAACTTAATAATAAAACATAAAATTGTGTACATATTCAAATACTGAAGTTTAACCCTCCTAATAGGAACAATTGTCCTAGCCTGACACACACACACACACACACACACACACACACACACACACACACACACACACACACACACACACACACACACACAGTCTTGGATTAACCCATAAGGAAGGTTGTCCTTGCTTAGATGCATGCTATAGCCTGTGCTTCTACTAAGTGCTGTCTGTTTTTGTCTTATCTTTATTTCTCTCCCAGATTGAAAAAAACATTTTAATGCTTTCAGGAAAAAATATTTCCTAGCCATTGAAAGAAAGAAGTATTCTGTCTTTATTGCCCCTTATCAGATTGTCTCCAAGGAGATAAGAGAACCAGATACATAGTTGCCTCTACAAACACTCACTTATTTGCTAGAGTAAAACCTTTTATTATAGTCAGTGTTTTTGTTTTATTTATTTGCTTCCCATTATTGTGTTCTTTTTTATTTATTTGCTTCTCCTTAAAACTTGTTGCTAGAGCCAGCCAAGGGCCTTAATCCAGTCATTCCCCTATGCAAGTGTAAGAAATAAATTTTCTTGTATCATGCTCTTTTGACCAGACTTTTCTTCCCACTTTTTTACATTGAAGTAACTACATTTCTTAAAAGTGAACAATGAGAAAGAAAGAAGGGAAAAAAAAAACAAGGGGCACCTATTTACTTTAGTATTGTTACTACACTCCAAAAGAACTGAGAAAGGGCACCTGTTTACTTTAGTATTGTTACTACACTCCAAAAGAACTGAGAAAGCTTTACTTTATAGCATGGAGATTATGGCATGCATTATAAAAATACTACTGTTAAGAACAAATTTTTGTTTTACTTATGGCTAACTCCTTTCTCTTCCCCTCTTCTAAATGTTCTTCCAAACATTAATTACATGAAGTAGGGCATATGCTTTGGAGTGCTTTGTAAGTTTAACAAAGTCAAAAAAGTCCAATATTTCCAGGTTTTCTTATTCTGCCATGTTTCACAAATATAATTAATGTGTTGTAAGTCTACATTCATTTGTCAATTTCCAAGTTGCTGGTTTGCTTCCTGTTGATCTCCATTTCCCAAATCCAGTCTCTGCTGTATTTTGAATGTACTCCTGGTACTTCTAGTCAACTCTGCTGCATTTTTCTGTATCTCAAGCATTTTCCTTTGGAACATTGGAAAAGGTTTCACTGGTACAGTTTCTCTATGAACTTTATTATGAGAAAAACAAGAAGCAGAATCTCCTTCTGTTTCATAGCTCACTTTTTGTTGAACAAACTTTTATATTTCCTCCTAAGTATGTTCTGCATCAGAAAATTATTTTGACCCTCTATGAAAGATTATTCTGAAAATAGCTGGATACAGCAGCTTGAATCTCACTCCTGCTTCTCAACATTCCCTGATTAGTGAAGTAAATTTACTCCTCTTCTGCCTGGTGTACAGTGAGTAATCATTTTCCATTCTCTGCTTTCTCACACTTTCAGTACTTTATCATTCTGCCACAGTTTTGTCAGAATCACCTCTTTCTGCTGGTAGAATTGCATCTTTACTATTAAAGGTCTTGGGTGCTTCTCATGGCCAGGTTTAGAGCATACACATGATATGTCCTTTCAATTAACAACTCCTGCTGTGGAATATCAGTCCAGTTGCTTGTTTGTGCATTCAAAAAATGAATACAGTCTGTTCCTTCCAGCTTCTCTGGTACAGCAGAAAATCTCAGGTTTTCCCTTGTTCTTTCCTCTAATTCTATTACTTTTGAAACATCTCTTTTTGAGCAGTCTCATATTCAGTCAGCCCTTTCTTCATTTTGACCTCTGATTTTGCAGTTTTATCACCTGTATATCTGTTTAAAGCTTCTTCCATTTATCCAGCCTCCTTCAGTGGTTTGTTTACTTTAATCACCTCTGAATACATTTGACTTATTTTTCCACTAAGTTACTGGAAGTCATGTCTCACACCTTTTTTTATTTATTTTTTCACTTTATTTAAATTTCTTTTTTGCTGGCATCCAGCCAGTGCACTTACTAGCCAGATACTAACATTTACCCAAAAGGGCAAGTTCATTGACTCTCTTTTCAGAGTTTCTGTTTTCATTCTGAGAAAGCTGAAATGTATCTGTTAGTGTGCAGCCATCTTGGAAGTGTTCATTCAATTATGGCTTGAATAAAAATCCAGAATGAAAAAGGAAATTCAGTCTTCAGCTTTGCTTTTTTCCTGCATCCTTTCAACACACATCCTAACTGACCAAGACCTCAAGGTAATGACTGTGGAGAAAATAACTAAATTAACTGATGTACTGGGGGCTGCCAAGCTCATTAAAGGCATGGGGTTATAGATGCTCTAACATGCACTTTAGAGCTTTTTTAACCATTTGATCCAATGATGGCCTCAACAAAAATTGAGAGTAAGGAAAGAAAGTCAGTTTTATATATAAATAAACTAATAAACTAATCTACATTAAATTTTCTGACTATTTGAAAAAATATATATCATGCTGTTTCCCCATCATCCTGGATTCTGGATTGAGAAAAGAACCATCACTGCAATTTTAACCCTTACAGGTCACATCCTGCCAAGCATGTTTAAAGGCAACCTTATGGAAACCATATGTATAGATTTAGCAAAATCATTTGACTCAGTTGATCATACTCTTCTCTGTCCTGTACTAATTAACGTAAACTGGTTTAAACACTACCTTTTCAACAGACTTCCACATCAAACTTTTCATTTACAGAATGTACGCTACAAAGATCTTTTCTTGTTCCTATACATTTCTCAGTGTTTGTTAATCAGGTAGCTTTACACAATGCAACATTGTACTTTTAAACAAACCCTTGAGCAAGATCTATCTATACTAGTAACCAAAATCGATAATCCTCCACAAAACACAAAAATGAACTCAACGCTGCTCCGACACAATAAAGGCTGTCCAATTACCACAGTCACGTATTGTCAATGTATAATCCAAGTGAGACCACAGAGTGATAAATAAAATAGTATTTATTTATTTGACCATACAAATGAAAAAAATAAATAATAAATAATAAATAATTAATAATTAGAGTAACAAGACTTAGCGCTTTCATCTCATCCCTGAGACTTCTTCAGAATCCTGTTACCATATAAATTAAATTGTTCTTTTATAACAAATAATTTTCACTCATTGGTCCATGGAGGGTGACATCATAACTTATATAAAATTGTGCAATTAATTGACATAATATGCTTTCCTTTTCTTAAAGGAGATGACTAAATACTTAAAATACAGAAGAATGAACAGGACACACAAAAGAAACTGGATATTAGAAATATTGTCAATTCTAAATACTTGAATATCACTATACAGTACTTCATTATATAAAAGAAACTTAAAAGCATATGTGT
This sequence comes from Protopterus annectens, assembly GCF_019279795.1. Taxonomy (NCBI): domain Eukaryota; kingdom Metazoa; phylum Chordata; order Ceratodontiformes; family Protopteridae; genus Protopterus; species Protopterus annectens. The sequence continues at coordinate 411,338,651 of NC_056745.1, forward strand.
GTATATATATATATATATATGTGCAAAAATCAATAGGAAATAAACAATGAAACATATGTAGATTTAAAAATACAAACATAAAAAACAAGCATAAAAAAGCATGAAATACTTTTTCACAAATCCCAAGAATCAAAGCTCCACTGCTGTTGTAAATGTCACAAGTATTCCAGTGTCCCCCTACAAATAAAGTACTACAGATGTTTGAATGTAGATGTAACGACATACAATATGTATATATATATATATATATATATATATATATATATATATATATATATATGTATATAAATATATATATATAATATTTATATTTTAAAAACACAGAATAAAATAAAAAATAAAAAATATATATATATATATGAATGAATAAATGAGTAAATAAATAAGAAATTTCAATTGATGTAACCCATTTAATCAACATGTATATACTTGTGTAAAATATTAAAAATCAATAAAAACTTAATGTTTGTCTATGAGGCCTATAGTCTCAGGCAAAGGATGGATAAGGGAACCTATATCTAAGTATTTGCAGAAGAAACTATCTAGATATCTATCAAAATGTACTAGTGTCATAAAAGATACAGCACATTTTTTGGAAAAGCTTTCTAAATGGTACGAACAAGGAAATAATTCCAATTTCTTGCTCGTGACTTTGGATATAACTTCTTTATTTACAGTCATTCCGATAGATTATGGTGTGGAAGCGATAAGAGGTTTTCTTTGTACAGAAACAAATTTACAATCAAGAGAAATAGAGAATATCTGTATGCTTTTAGAAGTGGTTTTGACAAAAAATGCGTTTATTTTTGATAGTATTCCTTACCTGCAAATTACTGGAGTAGCCATGGGCACACCAGTAGCAAATACATTTGCGAACTTAGTGCTCTATCAATGGGAAAAGGAGTACATATCGAGTGACTATAATGAGCTTAACAGCAAAGTAAAGTCATATTGTAGGTTTGTGAATGACTGTTTTTTTGTCTGGAATGGCACTGATATAGAGTTGAGAAGTTATGTCACATATCTAAATGCAACTACAAGTTTTTTGAAGTTTAAAATGGTTTCATCTCCTGAAAACATTGTATTTTTAGATGTGAACATATATAAGAAACAAGATAAATTAGAAACCATGATCTATAGGAAAGAGGTGCATGCGAATAGGTACTTAAAAAGAAACAGCATGCATGCTCCCCATACATTTAAAGGTATTCTTAAATCACAATTAATAAGAGTTAGCAAATTGAATACCGAGGAAAATAACTTTATAGATCAAGCAAATTTGATGAAGGATGAATTTATTAGGAATGGTTACCCTATACACAGTATAAATACTATATATAATGAGGTTCTTTCAGGCAGGAAAGATAAGTATAAGCCTATTTTTGGTAAGGATCCTATGCTACTAGCACAAGGTATGCATGAAAATATTGATAGTAATATAATAAGATATGTGACTACATTTAATGGTAACACAAAAGAAGTTTGTGATATTATAGAAAAAAACTGGATAATTTTATTAGCAATGCCTGAACTAAAGGATTTGATAGGTCCAAAACCAAAATTTGCTTTTAGGAATGAGGAGACCTTAAAACAAATGCTGTGCTATAAAGATTTTAAGAATAAGGACATAGTATTTCATGGCAAAAAAGGAACATATAAATGCTTCAACTGTACCTGTTGCATGGATATTTTTGATAAAGGTGAAGTCTTTCAGCATCCAGTAACAAAAGAAAGGTTTACCTTTAACTGTTCAGTAAATTGTAACACGACAAAGCTAGTATATCTAGCAACATGCACAATGTGCACGGCATTTTATATAGGAAAAACTATGAGAAAAAGACTGTATAATTGAACATAAGTGAGAAATAAAAAGGAAAGTAATAAACAATGGTCTTTTTAAACATATTATGGACTTCAGTGCACATACATTTAGATTTAGGGGTATAAATGTAATAAGTATGAATCCAAGAGGGGGTGATATAAATAATGAACTTGAACTGAGAGAATATGAATGAATTGTTAGGTTGCAAGCAGATTCACCACCAGGCCTAAATAGTACTGTTAGCTTAAAGCCGATACTGGTAAAAAGACAGAGATAATATTTGATGGAAATTTTATATGCCTTCTACGTTTTATTTATAGGTTTATTATTTATGTATATAGTTCTGCATTTTATTATGCCTTGACATCTTATGATATTTATATTTATATATAATGCAAGTAGAAACTAGTCACTATTAAATTTTAATTGTTATAAAATGAACATTATTTGGTAGGCTGACTGTATCATGTGATTTTAATTGAACCTCTATTTAAAACTTGAAAAAGTTCATTGTTTTTATATGCTGATGAAGGGTGGATAACCCGAAAGCTTCGTATTAAATCTTAGTGTTTTTAGTGATTCGTGTGTTGTTTTTGAACTTTCTATTTCCCATCCACTCATCAATATTTCCCTTGAAGAGGGCCAGTGAGGTGCTCTGCTTGACATGTATGGAAAGTCTATTCCAGAGCATGGGCATTCTCTGTGTTATGAACATGTCCCTCCAGCATGTTCTGTTGATTGTGGTAATGAGGTTGAGGTCTCTGGAGCATGTGGTGTGGAAGGATTGGGATTTCTTTAGATGTAAAATTTCTAACAGGGCTGGGTCAGGCATAGCTTTGTAAGTCTAGCAGAGATCGCCTCTTAGTAGATGATATGAGACAGAGAATAGCTGGAGTTTTTTGTGTCTGTCCATGTAGGACATGTGTTTAAGGCCTAGGATCCTCTTCATGAGGTACTTTTGTGGCCTTTCCAGCTGTTGCATGTGTCTACTGAGGTACATGCCAAATGAGGCATTATACTCAATGACTTGCCTAATGAGGGAAGAGTAGAGAGAGATGATGGCCTCTTTCTTCCTGGATGCAAAACCCTTGGTAATGAGATGTGCCACATAGAATGGCTTTCTGACCACAGTGGCAACGTGGTGGTCGAAGGAGAGGTTGCTGTCAACCTGTGTCCCCAGGTCTCTTATAACGCCTTCAGTGTTCAGTAGGCTCCCATCAATGTGGTAATTAGTGGGAACTGAGTTTTTCCCAAAGGGAATGATGACGCATTTTTTGGCATTAAGCTTAAGGCCATGGTTTTGACACCAGTGATTGGTCTCAGTGAGGCCTTTCTGTAGGATGTCTACATCACTTGGGGAGTTAATAATGACTCCCAGCTTGCAGTCATCTGTGAACTTGGTCAGCTAGAGTCCCTCCATGTTGGTCTGGACTTCTGAGAAGTAGATGCCAAACAGGAGAGGAACCAGGACCAATCCCTGTGGGACTCCACTCGTGACTGGTCAGCAATCTGACTTGGAGTCTGCTACTTTCACACTGCAAGTACTATCTGTGAGCCAATTAAACATTACATATCTCATTATAATCTTGCCTTCTTTTAAACCTTGCTCCTCCTCTGCATGTATTGTTTTCACAATTCCCATTTTTCCTATGTAATCTGCTCCTACACTTTTCTAAAGATCCCAGTTCCAGTTGTTTTATCTCTGTTCCTATATTCACTACTTCTAATAAAGTTGGTTTAGAATTTTGATTTCCATTTTCTAATAATTGCTTTTTTGGCAGCCACCATAATTAGGCTCAGCAAATGCTTACTACGTCAAGGCAATTCCAATTCTGTATCATAGCTCAAAAAAAATTTCCTCAGTTACACTAATCTGCTTACCCAGCATCCAGACAGAGCAGTCTGCAGGGAATACTCAAAGTCTGCCAACTCATTACACTCCCAGGAAATATGTTCCCAGTTACATGTTTCCTCCCCATCACACATCCAACATTTGCCATCTACCTGAGGAAAAATTCTTTGGAGTATACTCGTGCAATAAAACTACCTATGTAAACACTTCCAAGCAAAGATCCTAAATCTTCTAGACTTTGTTGCATATTTGGGAGACATACATATACCCCCCATTGTTTCTTTGTGAATTGCTTATCCAATCTCTCCTCCTAATCCTTTCCAACCTCCACTGATTGATTCTTATAGTTATCATGCAATATTTTGTATGCTCTACTAATTATTCCTTTTTTAACAGCAACTTCTGTTGTAGATTCTACTAAAATCTCTACCAGTGCTGGACTTCTGTTTAGGACCCCTCTATTCTTTTCTTTCCCCTATACTCTGATATCAATCCTTGATAGGGAAGGAAATCTCTGTCCTGCAGTCCAAATAAATTCTTGGCATCTTCCCATTCTATTACCTTTCCCTCTCTAATTATTTGGTACCAATACTTTGGTTCTTTTACCAGTTTTCTCCAATAAATTCCAGGCCTCTCTTGCCTATTGTCTGTATCCCTAGTTGCAGTTATCCCTATCGGCAGAATCTCCTTTCTCCATTCACATGTTGGCTTAGTTCTTAGAATATTTTCTGCTACTTTATAAATATAATATTCTGCATGGTTATTGTTATACTCCTTAAGGATCTGCATCTGAAATCTCAGTCTTTCCTTGTTTCTTGAGCTTCCCCCTGTTTTATCATTATCCCTTTCCACTTCGAATTATAGGTTTCTAATTGTGTCATGTATAGCTGCCTTAACTGTGTAGCTCTGAAATACCCCAAAATATTGCAAAAACATCTGTATTATTGTATTATACATTCCTCCTGGCAAAAATATATTAATACTAGAGGAAATACTGTCATGGGTTATCAACCAATGTAGATAATGAAACTATAGTCCTAGGTGACGTCAATATCAATTGGCTAGACATCTCTCATCATAATCCCACCTCCATTATCAACATATATACCTTCACCCAGCTAATTAACAATATAACTAGACCAAACAAAACCAATAACAGTGGCTCTATCCTGGACTGGATATTGGTCTCTGACTCAAATAAGATCATATCCTCAGGAACTCTTCCCATTACCATAAGCGATGACTTACCTGCGTTCATAGTTTGAAAATCCACCTCATCACTAACTAGACATCACTATAAACAAATTAGAGCCTATGAAAGTAACAAAAAAAGAGCTGAGGAGTGCTAAATAAATCCCAGTTCTTTATTGTAGTGCTTTCGTTCATCCACACTATACAATGAACTTCTTCAGGTCTGAAGTTCATTGTATAGTGTGGATGAATGAAAGCACTTACAATAAAGAACTGGGATCTTTTTTAGCACTCCTCGGCTGTCCTTTTGTTACTTTCAGTGTTTTTTTGCAAGTGTCCTTAGAGACCTATCCCATTTCTGACCCACCACATTTAACAACACCCTACAATGTATCAATTGGAACACATTGAAATTCCTTTCCTTAGACGAAGCTGTTGAGTTATTTAACTCTACATTTCTTAAGGTCCTGGACAACCAAACTCCACTCATACTAGGGAGTGTAAAAAGTAATCACACCACCTGGCTCACAAAACCCATTAAGCAGCTAATGGGCACTAGAGACAAGGCATGGAAACATAGAAAAAAATAACAAAAACATCTCCGACCTGACAAAATATATACAACTCTGTAACAAAGTAAAGCAACTAGTCATAAAAGACAAAAAAGACCACTACCTTACTCTACAAAACCTCCATAAACAAAACCCTAAAAAATTCTGGAGTTCCATTAATTCCTTACTAACCACAGGTTCAAATAACAATCCTTGCTCGAACCCTGACAAAACTCCCATAGAAATAGCTGCACTCTTTAACTCCTATTTCATCATTACTATTGCCAGTCTAGCTGCAACCTTTCCTCCCAACCCATCATCTGTACATACCCCTTCTCCCCCTTCCACCAAACTCTCTCTCTCTCACACCTATACCCACCAACACAATAAAAAAGTTACTTTAAAAACTCAAACCTTGCACCAACACCCCAGACAACCTACCTCCTGAGTTCCTACAAATCGCCGCAAATTATATAGCCTTTCCCATCAGCATTCTTATTAACAAAACCATTCTGGCAGCCTATATACCCACTATTTGGAAAAAAAGCATACATTCTGCCTCTACATAAAGGAGGCGCTAACACAGAAATCTCCAACTTCTGACCCATTGCTGTCCTCTCACCATTGCTAAGATCCTGGAAAATGCATACAGTTCCAGCTTCTTCACTATGTACTTCACAACAATATCTTTTCTTCCACTCAACATGGATTTTGATCAGGTTACAGCACTACAACAGCTCTCATATATCCTTCTATGACACAGTTAACCAGGCCCGAGATGATGGAAAAATTGTCTCCTCTCTCTTCTTGGACCTCTCCAAAGCCTTCAATACCATCTCCCACTCTCTCCTACTCACCAAACTGTCTGGCAATGGCATCTCACCTCAGTCCCTGGATTGGTTCTCAGGCTATCTCACTAACAGGTAACAATGAACCAAATGGCATAACTCATTCTCTCCCTACCTTGACACAACTACAGGTGTTTCACAAGGATCCATACTAGGGCCCCTTTTGTTCAGCATCGTTATTAACAACTTTCACACCTCTCTTACTCAAAGTATCATCATCCAATATGCACATGACTCTACAATCACCTGTGCTGCAAACTCACCATCAGAGCTACTCCAACTCACACAAGACGCCCTTACTACCACAGAGATATGGATGTCCAACAAATCTTACCCTAAACCCAACAAAACTAAGCTTGTTATTTTTCTACCCAAAAAATCCACTCCACCAAACAAGGAAAATTTCACAATCCAAGCCCAATACAGCACAATAATTGAAGTTGTACCATATACCAAACTGTTAGGCATCATCATAGATGAAAATTTGACTTTTGACTTGCACATTCAGACCAATATTAAACAAATACACCAAAACTGGGACCTCTCTATAGACAAAAATACTTCCTCGGCCACTCTGATAAACTATGTCTTGCCTCTTCCTTTGTACTGCCCCCTCTTTTTTACGGTGCACCTCTCCTGACCAATATCCAAGCCTGTCTCAAAGCCAAACTAGCCTCATGCTATGATAAAAATGACTAAATTTGTAACAAATGCGAGTTATTTGTCTCGCCATTGCTCATCTCTGCAACAACTAAACTGGTTGGAACTATCACACCATCTGTCACTTATTCAATTAACTACTACATACAAAATTATCAATAAACCATCTAACTGCCCTTCCTTGTCTTCCCTACTCACACAATCTCATCCAAACTGACCTCTATGATCCTTTAACTAGCTCTTCCTAAATGTAGTGAAACCATGCATCAGGATAAATGCGCTACTCCTTTACTGTAGCTAAACTATTGAATAATCTCCCACCATCAATAAGGTCTATCAGCAGTGCCCCTCTCTTTAGGAAATCCCTGAAACAACACATCACCTCTCTTTGGCAGTGCAATTGTACTAAGGGCATACTACCTATAACTTGATCCCCCCATCCTCCTCCCATGCCTGTTTCTCCCTTTCTTGCACTATATATTACAATCCTTTTTCTCTTATGCTCTGAAAAAAAACTTTCCTTCTACATTTACTCTTAAAAGTAATGCTATACCTTTAGTTGCTCTCACCTCCAGATTGTGTTTCTATATATTCCTACCTTATCTTAAACTGTACCCTCTGGCATCTGGCCTAATCAAATTACCTAGATAGTACTATCTTCCACCTTGCATAAATTTCACGCCAAGCTCTTCCTATCACCTACTGGACCTACTGCTTAATGTATTGTTATGAGCCATAATCTACCTCTGTAAGGACTGGTGCTACACTGACCTACCGTATGTTGTCCTGCCTAGACTGTTTATTATTCTCCACTGCATGTTGAGGTATTGAATATGGACTATGCTGCTCATATGTAATGTGTTTCTTTATAGTATATATATGTATAATGCTGTGCCATAAGATTCTATGTATGTACTATATATTAGTCATACTATGTCTGGAGCTTTTCTCCCTGGGCCTCCACTGAAAATGGGCACATCCTTGGCCTAGTGGATTATCCCTGTAAACAAATGCAAATAAATAAATAAATAAATACATTTGGTAATCCCAAACTGCCTTGTTCATTTGGAAGAATCAGCGTATCCCACTTGACTCTTGCCATCTTCCCTCCTAGATAAAGTCCTTCAGGTCTTTATTAATTGCTATCCACAACTTTTCCTCTGATTGATAAAAATATGCCTTACCTGTGCATAAAACTAAAGGGAATGAAAACATTTCAGCTGCTTGTATCTTGCTATCCATATCCATATAACAGTGCTTCCACTTTCCTCAGTTTTTGTATTATCTTTTGTTTAGCCTCTTCCCACATATCCTTAACTGCCACAATGGAATCCTTTTCAATCCATACTCCCAAGTACTTCATTTTATCATGTCCCAATAAATATGGATATTGCTAAAACAATTTGTGTGCGGGTACATAGTTTATAGATATTGCCTTTAGTTTAGCTTGATTCATTTTGTATCCCTAAAAGATTTGAAAGTGCCTCAAAATGTTCCACAACACTGAAATGTCCTTTTCTGGTTCTATCAGGTATAAAATAATATCATCTGCAAGTACAGCCAGCTTTACTTGACTACCATACCAATTATATCCTTGAATTTCTGAATCTCTTATTTTCTTTGCCAATGGTTATAAATATACTGCAAATAACTAAGGAGAAAGAGGACACCCCTGTCTTGTTCCTCTGCTCAAACAGAAATGATCAGACAGGAACCCGCCCACTTTAATTTTCACCTCTGATCCATCATATTCTTCTAATCAACCTTATAATTTTATCAGGGAATGAAATGCTTTCATTGCCCTAATCATAATCTCCCAGCTTACTCTGCTGAATGCTTTCTCTGCATCAAGACCCACCAACAACAGTGGTATTTTCTTACATTCTGCTTCCCTCTAGATAATCAGTGTTCTGTTAATGCTGTCAAATGTTTGCCTCCCCCCACAAAACCACAACTGATCTATGTCTATCAATTTTAGCATCACCTTTACCATTCTTTTAGCCATTATAGATAGACATAAACACGTTATAATCATGGTTTAGAATTGAAATGGGCCTGTATGAAGCTGAATTTGATGGGTCTTTATCCTCTTTAGGTATTACAGCCACCACTCCACTCTTCCAGGAAGTTGGTGCTTCTCCTTCTCTTAAAATACTGTTAAACAAAACCTTCCAGATCTTTATCAGTTTCTTCCCTCCTATCTTTCAAACTTCCACAAGAATACCATCTGTTCCTGGGGACTTCCCTGTTGATTGGTTATACATCACCATTTTTATCTCATCTCCTCCTTTCCTATTAGTAATTGAGCCTCATCTTTCTCAAACCTTGGCATATTTAATTCTTCCATAAATGCTTCCAGTTGTACCTTTTCTTGATCTCTGATTTCTCTGCTTTATACAGACTTTCAAAAAATTTTGAAATATTTCTAATACCTTTACAGACTCTCTTATCTTCCTTGTTATAGGCTCCCTAAGCTTGGTGACAATCCTTTCTACTTTCTATTGCCTGAGTCAAGCATGATCTGCTTTGACAGTGCTGAAATGGGTTGTGTTCAAGGATACAAGGTCACCTATATTACTGTTTATTAATTCATCAAATTAGTTCCATAGTCTTACAAACAGAACTGTAGGTAGGTCATTTGCTGCCCTAGATAGTTCACTAGATAGGTGCCCTCCAATCCAAAGTTGAAGACTGGAACAAAAGATAATTTGTAACTGCAGCAAGAGTAGCAAGCGCCTTGCTAGAGTTACTAACACACTGAGCTCCTAATTACAAGTGAGACTATCATACTAGCATTCATCTGGGAAGCTGTGGTATCACTCATAGCTTTTTAAATGAATGTCAGTAAGTGTGAGCATGCTCCATCTGCAACTGCCTGTCAGGCCCCTAACAACTTAGACCTAGGGCAGCTGCTCCCTTTTCTCTGCCCTAGTTACAACTCTACTTGTAAATAATACTAGTGAGACAGAATTACAGTAGCTGTTTACCACACCTCATGGATGTAATCAGTGGAGAGACTAAGCATGAAGGGTTGATGGAAATTTTTTCTACGTGGGACTTAGTGTGTCTCAGTGGACATCCAGGGATATTAGCAGGGCCCACATAACTGATATTTTTAATGTAGGAAAGTTTCAGTAGGACTTGGTTAGGAGTGATATTTAGAGTGGAGTTGTGAGATGAACTGGAAGGGCAGAGTAGAAGGTGGGTGGAGTGAATTTGGAAGAGAATTTTTCCACAGAAGTATTAACTGTGTCTCTGGGGTGAAAAAAAGGAAGTATCAAAAGATATAAAGTCAGTACATAACTGCTGGTTAAATTTAAGTTTAATAATATAGCTAAAGAAGGCCTTATGTCTGTCTTTTGAATTTGGTATAACCCTAAGTTTGTAGTCAGCCTTAGATTTCCTAATTTCAGAGCTTAAGGGACTTAATTGCCAGATTTAAATCCCATTCATAATGATAAAGTGGACATCTGTTATCCACAAAACGATTTATTCTCTACAAAATTTAAAAAATCCACAAAACGATTTATTCTCCACAAAATAAGTGCTTTCATCCGGGTCTATATTAGAACATCGAAATATTACTACTTTGAATGTTCTAATATTGAACCCTTTGCAGCGAACGCTAAAAATAGCGAAGCTGCAGAATATCTTATACTTTCTTGGGAAAGTAGTTGGTGGGCCGTTTCTGCAGCTTCACTATTTCCTTGACTGTGGATCGAAGGTTATGGACTGGGTTAAGGTAAGTGTGCGAACGAAGGTGAGTATGCGATAGGGACCTTAGGGTTAGGGAATGGGAAAGGTGAGTGTACGATAGGGACTTTAGGGTTAGGGAGTGGGTAAGGTGAGTGTGCGATAGGGAGTTTAGGGTTAGGGAGCAGGTAAGGTGAGTGTGTGATAGGGACTTTAGGGTTAGGGAGCGGGTAAGGTGAGTGTGCGATAGGGACTTTAGGGTTAGGGAGTGGGTAAATTGAGTGTGCGATAGGGACTTTAGGGTTAGGGAGTGGGTAAGGTGAGTGTGCGGTAGTTGCAGACCTTAGGGGTAGGGTTGGGTTAAGGTAAGTGGATAGCTAGTAGTGTATGTACGGTTTAGTATAGGGTTTTGTGAAGTGTATGTGTGTGGATTATGTATTTTGGTGTGCTTGTGTTGTGTGCATGTTTGTTGGCACAGCAAATTTTTTTCCCTGGGAAAAAATTTGCTGTTCTGAATGTTCGATGTTATGATGTTTCAAGTGAAATGGTTTGATATTAGAACATTCGATGTAGTAATACTTCGATGTTCTGATATAGACCCCTTTCGCCGCAGTAGCTGATGAAGTTCCTGTAATTTTAACTTTGGGATGAAAGTGCTTATTTTATGGAAAATAAATCGTTTTGTGGATTTTCAAAATTTTGTGGAGAATAAATCATTTTGTGGATTTTTACTTCTGGTCTGCACTGTGTTTGCTTTTCTGAGTTTTATTTTGGAATTAGTTGCTTTGTTTTGGACATCTTTTATAGCTGTCCAGGAGATTTTTTTTCTTTTTTGCTATACAGGTATTATTATGGGAGTTCCAACATATTGGTTTAGTTTTAAATTTGTCATAATGATTGGATTGGATGGGTATGGATGCCTCAATACATTTGTCTACGAAGGAGTCAGATTCAGTGGATTAGACTTGCTGGGGGAAACATTCCATTTGTGATTATCAATAAGATCATTAAATAGTCAAACACTAGTTTGGGAGTAATCTCTGAATGCAGAGCAGTTATTAGAGACCATGAAGCAAGTTTTCAGGGAGAAGGCCACAGCAAAATGGCCAGATTTGATGAAGTAGGAGATAAGCAGGGTGGTGCAGTTGAGTGATACATTAGTGAAGACAAAATCTAGAAGAATGACCACTTCGGTAGGCAGGGGGACAATTTAGTGAAGTATATTGATACTTATGAAGTCCATAAATCTGTAGGCATATCTGATGTCAGTAACATATGTTTGCTATTTTATGTATGGATAATTGAAGTCACCCATTAGAAAGGTATTGGTTCAGTGGCTAAATTTACTTACTGATTAATATATCCTGCACATTCTGAAAGGGACATAAGTGGGATTCTGTAATTAGTATAATATGGTAGTTAATTTTATTGGCTGTTACTGGGACATCAGTCAATCCCAGATTTATATTATGTGGAATCTTGTGAGAGGCAAGGGTACAAATAAGTATGGATACTCATTCAGAGTTGCTGGTGGATCTGAATACATGATAGGCTTTGTCCTCAGCTATACATTTGGCTCCTGGTAACCCTAATGGCAGATAGTGTCGTAGTCTTGAGGGAGTATTGTCTGTCACACTGCCAGTCATTAAGGCCACAGTGAGTGTCACAATTTCCAGCTGGCACCCACACAGTAATGAGTTGCACTTATCAGATGAAACCTGAGCACTCTTCCTTCTTAAACATATCTCCATTCTGGCAGAGTTCTAGCTCCTCAGCTTACAGTGCATCCGATTTTTCAGTGTCAAGCATTTTCAGCAGTCACCTATATATGAGAACATCAACTCACGGCAGTTCTGTCTTTAGGGTTCTAAGCACCTAGAACCAAAGCAAAGGATGAAATGGGCTCTCAGATTTTAATGGGATTGGTTGGTGGATTCCAAATATTCTCCAATCAAAATATTGCAAAGCTGTAAGAATCATGGAGGTGCTGTACTCAAAAGTCCAAACCTTTTCAAGACCCTCCTTACTGTGACAGTCACTACAGATGCATTTATTTTAAGGGTCACAGAATTTTCAGAAGCAACTGGAAAAAGGGCAATTTCACAGACTGCACATTAATATTTTGGAAATGAGGCCACTCCTTCTCTTCTCTGCATTTTAAGTCTCCCTCCTCCTAGGTGCTATCGCCATCTGCACTGACAACATGGTAAACACATACCGTAACAACCAAGAGTGAAGCCAGTCATACCAGCTCTGTTAGGAGGTCATGAATGTTTGGAGCTGGGCCTTTGCCACTGTTTATCTTCTTACTGCCAAACATGTCCTCAGGTAAAGTCAATTCCTTAGTGGACCAGCTCAGCTGTTGCCTGCTGATGGTCCACAAGTACCTTGTCAGTCTGTTTGTAGTTATGGAAACTGTACTCTTACTGAGGGGGGGGGGTCTTGCTGAGACCTCATTGCATACCCAACCGATACAGAAATTTATTTTCTTTATTTTTCACTCGGAAGACATTTCAGAGACGCTCGCATTCAAAAGTGTCTCAAAGTTTCCTGTACACTTTTCCCCCATTTCATTGTATTCCAGTGTTTCTAGAGATTGCCAAGAGGTGCAAAGCCAAAATCATCCTGATAATTTCGATAATTCCCTTTGGCCCCAACAAGTGTTTTTTTTTTTTTGCTATGGATCCATCTTCTTGACATGCCTATATGTCTGTGGCTAAGCAGACAATTCTTGACTCATCTTTCTAGTAAGCATCACCTGAACCCTCTGCCCTTCTGGTTAACTGTATGGATTTTCCACTTCCAGGGATAGGGAGGGACCCTTTTCAGTCAGAAAGAGTGGTACAAATTCTTACTTCTTCTAAGAGACCATATGTAAGGAAACCCTATAAAGTATGTGGATTGATGTTTTTTATTTTTGTTATGGCCTGGAGCATAGATTAATTCACAGCTCTCGCAACATGCATTCTTGATTATTGATCTCATAATTTTGACTCTGCTCTCAGTTATTCTTCAGTCAGGGTCAAGTAAGCAGCCATGGCTACTTTTCACCAAAGCTCTAATCCCTTATCACTGTCTTTACTGATGGCTTGCAAAACATTTCTAAAAGCTCCCTTTTTTCTGGAGCCTCCCATCATTGAACACATTCTTCATTGTAGGCATTATTTTGTGTCAACAGAATGTGGCTAAACCACCATTTGAACCAGTGACTAGAGCAGAGCTTACATTTATACCCTGTAAGACTCATTTTCTGGTAGCCATTACCCCAATTAGGAGTATTTCAGTATTGTAGGCCCTTTATTTTGTTCTGTCTTATCTTGTGTTCCATAAAGATGGTGCTCATGAGGGCCACCCCTTACTTATGTATGGATGTATGTATGCATGTATGTATGTATGTATGTATGTGTGTAATGTATGTTATGCAGTTATTTATCTATCTTTATTACATTGGAGTAGAACATTGATCTTAATTTCATTTCAGTTTCATGTCTAAAGTAGCAATGGAGACTAGTTTAAATTAATCTATCAATTTGCCAGTATTATTTCCTAATTATTTACATAAGGAAAATATTTGCTGCAATGTATGGATGTGCCTAGGAACTCAGAATTTACACTGAAAGAACAAAAAGCTATCAGAAAATATACCCAACCTGCTGTTTCATTTTCCAAAAGAAATTGAACAATAACATTACTTAGTTAACTCTATCAAAATGGCTGTCAAACTCCATCTAGTTTTGCTACACAAAACATTACAAATCTGTGCTGTTAGAGGCCAAGGCTAATGCTAATCTATTATGTTTTTGGTCATTTTGCTGGCACTCCTTAAAATGTATCATTGGATGATATTTACAGGAATGTCTATGTGGGTATTACTGAACACTTTCACAGGACTCCACAAGCAGGATGTGATCTTCAGATCCAGGTCTTCCTTCAGTACTAGTATAATTTGGGGCACTCTTACATGAGGATTTATCCAAAAAGTTTAGCCTGGGACTCTGCCCTCTGGGTAGTAATGGTGGAGATTCTGATCACAGATATAAAAATTATATAATTGCGTTCCCACTCTGATCCTCCTACCCCCGGCCTCAGTCCTGACTGGCATGTATTGTACAGGAAGTAAGAGGTATTCCTTCTGGATGTACGTCTATAGCTTTTTTTAGTTTTTTAATCTCATGCAGACTTCAGTAATCTGGACAGGAGTCCTAATATGTGCACTTTTGGGGGTAAGGGGGAGGGATTATGCAGCCTGGAAAGCTTTGATTGCAAACTTGAATAAAACCTGCAGATTTAAGTCCTCTCGGTAATGAAGACGAAGCTGCCAGTCCAGATCATTCATCATGGTAAGCAGATAACAAGTTTCAAATGTGCAAAACATATATCGCAGTTCAAGAGTGTGTGTGTGTGTGTGTGTGTGTGTGTGTGTGTGTGTGTGTGTGTGTGTGTGTGTGTGAGATAGGCACATTAATGTGTGTGTGTGTGTGTGTGTGTGTGTGTGTGTGTGTGTGTGTGCGTGTGTGCGTGTGTGCGTGTGTGTGTGTGCACGCGTGTGTGTGATGAATGAATATATTCAGTATCAAAAGTGACAGTTGTTGGCAAGACTGGGGGTGATAGATTCTTTAATAGAAAGACTTAGAAGAGGAACTGCATGTAATTATATTGTTCAGCCAAGCATACACTATGTATCCCATGCTATACAACTGCTTTTAGCAGAAGTCATTTGTTGCAGTGTCCCTGACTCTAATCTCTGCTAAGCACATCACTTGAAAAAATCAGCTTCTACCCAACCTTAACAAATCCAGCTTTGCCTTGCATAGGTTTATTTCCTCTCCTCTTTGTCTAATGCTGCAGTTCATTGTCGGTGGGGGAGGGTACTGTGACTATGGTACAATGATGAGGAATGAAGGTCATGAGACTCTAGATAATGTGTGGTGGGACTGACCTCCTCCTCCTACTGTTGGAATATTTCATACACAGGAGAGATTCTTCTGCACCTTTGTAATGTATGTTTGTGAACAACTGTGCAGAATGAGGTGTGGAGTGTTTCAGTGTTTTTGTAGTCTATGCAAATGCACTTAATAAAAAGTAAAAGAATGACGTTTATTAACTGCACCTGACAAATGTGCAGACTACTTGTTGTAAGATAATTCTACTCAAACAAAGCCTGCATTCTGTGTATAATCTTATGCTGCTGGATATTCCAAGACTTCTCTGACAGTTGCAAAAGGACTGGTAATTTACAATGATGTTATACAATGGAATATGGAGTAATGCCTGTGTTTAAGTATTGTGAATAAAACCTGGGAAAATAAATCACTGCTGAAACTCTGTATTTAAAACATGATCTACAAGGACAATGATGTTCATAACAGCATTAATAACCTAGGGCAATTTTATCAAAACAGTAAGATAAGGAGACAAACCTGTCCTAGTCTGGCACTTTACTACAGGCAGCTCTGTAGACATAATCATAGAACACAAACCACAACAAATATTAAGGTGACACTAATGCTGTATGCAACTACCCACATGTATGTAGAGATGTCATGATTTTGTAAAGATATAATATTATTGCCTGCTGATTGGTATCTCTTCACATATGAGAGAATGTAATATGTTTTCCAGGTCCAGTTTTCTAAACTTTTACTCCACATGCATTTATCTGTAAAACATATTGGTAAGCTTCCATTGATAAGTGCACTGTGGAAGAAATGCAAATTTCTATTAAAAAACAAGTTTCATTGGCTTTCAAGATAACAGTGATGGTGTTAGCAGTTAAAACGGAGCTCTGGGAGAGAACAGCTTAAAACAATAAAAGCTTGCCAGCTACTGTAAATTAGCAGAAATTGGCAGAAATCAGTAGCTGAAGTGTCTATGATGTCTTGAAGGTCAACAAAAAAGAGAAAAAAGTAAAGTAAAAGGGAGAGCAAATGTGAAAAATCAGAAGGAAACTGAAAGAGCAGGCATGAGAAAAGCAGATGATAATGACAACCGAAGGAAAAAATGTTTCAGTTACCCTAGAGAGAAAGCTTGACCAAATGCACGCTGAAATTTTCAAGATAAATGGTTCTCTTTTGGAATATATAGAGATAAATAACAGAAGGCTGCAGGAAATAAAAGATATTTTAAATAGGTCTTTAGAAGAAGCAATTGCCATGCAAACTTATGAAAAGAAGATGAAAAAAATGGAGGAACAGCAATTAAAATATGAACAAGTTGCACAGAAACTTACTGGTCTTGAAGATAGGTCATACAGAGACAATGTGAAGTTTACAGCAGTACCAGAATAAACCAAAAAGAATCATAAAGACTTTATGAGAAAAATGCCTCAGCACATGGACTGGACTATATTGCTGATATCGAAATTAGAAAGCACACATAGACGACATACCTCTCAACCTCATAGTATAAGAAAACTGAACAAAGACTTACAAAATGGGGGAAATAAAGGCCCAAAAAATAGGTACAGATTTTAAATATTGCTCTTATAAACTTAGAAAGTTGCTAGAGTAGCAGGGTTTGTGTTAATATACATTTTTTGAAGGATTTGAATTCTGGAAATCAAATTTATGTCATTATTTAGTGACTTCAGTCCTCAGTTCATCCTAGTGATTTGTCAGAAAACCACACATTTTATGAGGAATAGACCAAAAATAGGAGGGAAAAATGTGGACATTCTGTGAAAATCTGGACAGTTGAGAGGTATGAAGAGGAAATATTCCTAAACTGAGACTTTGAAAACAGCTGAGACCTATGTTTATTAAACTACAGACGTACTGCCTAAATGAGGAAATGCCTTCTATTTTTGTGGAGGAATGGAACAATCTTAAAGGCTGGAGACACAGCTGCTTATATGGATAATTTACATTATAAACATATACTAATATACATGTTTTTCTTCCTTCCGTAAGACTCTGCAGAGATATGAAAGTCTGATATTATAGAATGTCACATTAGTTTAAGTCTTTTATCCACTTGTATTAAAATCCTATACAGACCATCACCAGGCACAAGATGAACTTACAAACAGGAAAGAAGCTTCAGAGGGAAGAGGTAACAAGCCACCAGTTAACTATAGAAATAAAAACCATGGAAACTTCAAGGGAGAGATTTCCTAAAAAACTCTTTCCTGTTTTCCGTAACAAAATGATGGGTTATAGTAAAGGAGGTGTAACAGTTTTCAAAAAAGTGAGAGATTCCATAATAAACAATGTATTGGGAACACTGAGTAAGGACAGTACTTAATAATGATAAATGTTCATATGGAAAAGGATATGATGTAATCAAAATTTAAGTTGCATTGTGAATGATACTTTAAATCAACTGAAATCAGTCAGTACCAGACACAAAATAAGTTTATATCTAACTCTCTCCAGGAATTAATAAAATCCGTGTAAGCACAGTGTAGATCCTACCTGGAATGTACCTGTGTACATGACCATGGTTTCCCCTCATCAGCACACCATGCATATTAATGATGGTGCATTGTCAAGGGAGAACCAATGAACATGGATATCGAATCAGTGTAGGTAGAGGTGTAGCGGCTACCTGTGGCTGTAGATGAGTGTGAGGCTCCCTGTAATGCTCCCCACCACTGTTGTACAGCTGTATAATATGTCATTTTTATGATGTGTTATTTTTTTTAGATTTATCTTCATAATGTCAATCATGTAATTGTCGACCCCGCTTCTGTGAATACTGAACTGCAACGTCACAAAACTTTGAACACCAAATTTCCGAACTGCAAAATCTCGCTCCTTTTTTGATCCATGTTAGCACTGGTTTGTAGGTGTGTCGGAAATGACAAAATTTGAAGTTTTGTCGACATTCGAAAGTTTTCACAGTTCTGGTTTCATGGAAACAGTTCAGTAATATGGCCGTTCGGTAATACGTGATCGACATTATGAAGGTAAACCGTTTTTTTTTTAATTACTTTTTCTTTTTTTTTTTTTTTTTGTTTTACTGCATGTTTACATGGCACAGTGCGGAGCACAGTGACGCCAAGCTAGTCTCATATATAGACAGCTGGCATCTGGCAGACATCAAAAAATAAAAACTAGATGTATGTAATTAATTATCATAATTAAAGTTTTTATTTTTTATTTTTTAATTTACGCTTGCGTGGTATGGAGTGCAACAGAGCTAAGCGGAGCACATACATACATGGTCAACAGCTGCCAGACATCGAAAAATAGAAACCAGATGTAATTAATTATTTATAGGTGCGTTTAAGCATGTTTGCGCATCAACAATGCTAACAGGTAGTCTAGTAGTATATGTGAAGGTATACTAGTTTTTATAACCTGAAAACAAATACATAAACCAACTAGTAAAAATAAAAAAGAAAGTACCTGAAGCACCTGTAACACACACATTGTTTATTTCTCATTTAGCACTTTTGTCCAAGAATTATATGGACTTCTTCAGAAACCGCTAAATGAGAAATAAACAGTGTGTGTGCTACAGGTGCTTCGGATAGCTTCTTTTTTATTTTTACTAGTTTGTATAACATCCAACCAGCTACATATGTTGAGTTGCAGTCTTATGTATAGTTGGTCCTGGGCTTGAGTCCATAGTAGGCAGAATATGACTGTAAATGAATATAATATTTTCTTTTAATTTTATGAAACTATTGTGAATTTTGGCACTGCTGCATCCTGTTAAACACTGCTCATTCATGCTAAGCAGTGCATAAACATGCCAACAGCTACCAATGTTTGTGCAGTGCTAAGCCTTGATAAAAAACACAGTTCTGTGAGTTTTCATGCTGCTTGGCTTTGCTTAGCTGGTTTGCGTGCTGCTAAGTGACACAATGCTTTTTTGAATTTTGCTCAATGACATGTATGAATGGGAAAACAACTTATATTAATCCCAAAAGGCGGGAATTCTGCAACAGTCATTGGAGTTCAATCAATTGTTGGTATGGCTGGCAGTGTTGGCGAAGGTGTGCTCTTTCGGGCACAGAGGTGGGGTATTCAGGACTCCAGGGCCATGGTTGGGCTTTTTGTTAAAAACCATGAACCTCAGCTGATGCAGGGTGGATTCTATGGCTCATAGTGAAAGGTGGAGGCCTGGACCATTTGCCCAGGGAACTCACCAGTGCTACTGGTATCCCCCAGACAGGTAAACAGTGTCTTCAACATTATGATGACCTGAAAAGGAGAAAGAGGGGAGCCCTGGACACCTGAGTCCAGGAAACCCGTGATGGGAATGGCCCACAAGTATGTAAATATGTTTTCCTCTGTCAAACCAAAATGCAAGCTGAATGTCTGCAAAACTGGTATGCATAATGGTGTGCTTTTCTCTGAACAGCTGCAACTGAGAGGGCTCTCAATGCCGAGTCCCATGCGAGGCACCTGGTCAGGCTGCACCGTGAGTGTGATAAGTATAGATTTAGTAGGACAACTGCATTACAATAAGGGAGAAAGAGTAAAGCATTTACTGCAATAAAGTATACACAAGAAAAAGTGCAGTACAATAAATGGGCAAGTAGAACTGTAGTGCAATAAATGGGCAATTAGAGCTGTAGTGCAATAAATGAACAATAAGAACCATATTTCAATAAAAAAATAACAATACCAATAACAGTAAGCAAAATTTTGTTCAGCAGGATTGTGTTGTCAAAACCATTGTGGTAGAGCTGTATGCATTCATTGTCTATGGTAAGGTTGCTGCAGTCGAGTGTAACTTTGTAATAGCTGTAGCCAGAAAAATTAGTGGCCTGCAAACTGTATTGCTTAACTCATATTATTGTTCAAGGCTCTCTCCAGGCCAGTATTGGTCACATAATGCTCTCTTTTCAAAAGACATCAGGTAATAAGGGTATATGGGTGAGGTAGTCCAGTCCATGGGCAGATAATGACTTCACAGATATTTCAAACCAATAACAATAAAATATGTTCACTAGCATTGTTGATTCAAAAATACAGCTTTTTTAATATATGCAGTATGGTTGTATTCCATGCATGTGTGTTCTACTGGCACTGCAGACTAGTATAACAATGTAATTGTACTAGAATGCCAGAGGAATGTCCTGTAACTTGTACTGCTCAATTCATAGTGTAGTTCCAGGTGATCTCCAGGCAAGTATCAGTCACTCAATAGTCAACAGTGACTTAGTAGCACAGTCTGTTAAATACTTTGTAGGGAGAACATTTTGACACACACAGTCCTGGGTTTGAATCCAGTGGTATTCATCACTAAATTTTCAGTATCAGTCACATAATGCTCACGTTTTCTCTATCATCAAGAACATAACAAATATATGGGCAAGGTAGCCTATATTATGAGCAGATATTGTGTTTAGCTTTCATAGAATGTTAACATCAGTACCAAGAATGTTTTCATTAGCATTGTGGATTCATAAATAAAGCTGTGTAATCCCAGTATGGCTTTATCCCTTGCTGGTATGCACTAAGTTGCTGCAGTCAGTTATTACATTATTTACAGATATCCCCTGCAGTCACAGCTATTGGGTTCTACTCCCATGCCTGCCAACTAAAGCATGACAGCTGTCTAGTTTACTTACCGTACACAAACATGTCTCTCAAGTGTCATGATTCCTCGTAATGTAATTAAAACTTCCTAATCCGTCCGTCACATGAAGAGAAGATAAAGTATGACCCAGAATGTAATGTATTACTAAATCCATTTACAGAACACCTGGGTAGTTATATAAGTCCACATTATGTGAAACTGTTCTGTGTAGTGGTGTACCTACATTTGTTATTGCTTGGCCCATAGTGACCCATGCTAACAGCTTGAGAGGTATGTATGTGCTACATCAGCTATAGGAGAATTGTAGTCACTGTACTCAAAACTGATAGTACACACCTATAGAGTATTTATTATCAGTGTTTTCAGGGATATAATCTGCAATGTCAGTAATGGAATGTTTTCTCTCTCCCCACCCCTTATCTTCATTTATCTAGTGCTGCTATTTACTATTACAATTTAATATTAACATATTTTGTTTAACTATATTTTGGAAAAATGTGGTTGATTATTGTTATGTTTTATTATGATTAAATAACATATTTTGTTAAACTAGTTATATTTTGGAAAAATGTGGTTGATTATTGTTATAGTTTATAATGATGGAATATTAACATATTTGGTAAACTAACTGTTTTGTTGGCCCTATGCTTTACTTCGTACTGGTATGCTGTTACCATACTGACTGTTATGTTACTTATTGTTGTGTTGCACATAATCTACATTAATATGTAGTTGGATGAATAAATATGATGCTCAGTTCTGTTAATACTAACAATATATTATTACTAACTGTAACTTATTGCTCTACCTCATTTATCACAGCACGTCAATGTAGGTCAGTTCCAGCTGATCCCCCTACCTTGCCTCAATGAGCCATGGCACCTGGTCCCAGCACGGTTGGGGCCCAGACCAGTGGTGCTCCCTCTACTGACCCTGCACTACCTGCAGAGTTGGGTAGTACTGCTCCATAGGACAGGGATGAGCCCCTGTCTGGGAGTAGTGGTGGAGGGGGAGTTGTCACTTGGGTGGAGCTGCCAGTCTTGGTTGGCAGGATAGTCCACCATGGTTATGACCATTGCCTGCACTGGGTTGAGGGTATGCTGGCTAGCCTGGTGGGGCAGCCTCACCTTGGTACCCAGCCTCCAGCACAGCTACCCTCAGGGCAGTGATGGAGCAGTACTGACAATCCCATGGGTGGGGACATGAGTCACACTGCTGTCATCTGGAGGCAAATGGATTCCACAACACCCTCCCAATCCAAGGTATTCACCCCCTCATGTGTCACACACCGCCCCTGTCTGCTGTCTTCTCTGTCATGTCTGTTTGGAAATGCATCCTCACCTACCAAACTTACCTCCCCCACACATACCTATGTACCTTCCCCAACATTCCACTCTCACTTTAAAAAAAAAGGTCACCTGTCTCAAAAAATAATACTGTCCCATACATAGCTCTCCATTTCGTACACTTGTCCACTGGACTCACATAATGTGGTCCAATTGGCTTGACAATGCAGTTATGTTGTTCTTACCCCTCTCTCTGGGGTTTGAGATTCCAAATACATCTACAAAGTCTGTCAAAGTACACAGTTGTCTTTGTACAAGAAATGGATAGCTATGATTGCTTCCTACACCCTTCCTGCACTTACCTACTTACCTCTCATTATGTTTTTCCCCCTGCTTGCCCCCATTTTACCACTTTCCTATATCCCCTTTTTCTTTTCTTTATATTTTTCAGCTCAGTGCTGTGTGATGTGCTGTGCCACACAGCTTTGCTAAGCTCAGTTAAATAGAGCTATAATGACTTTATGTGTTTCCAACATTGTAAGACACATGTACAAAACAAACACCTCTGCCATGTTTTGAACCCGAGCCCATCACACTTGCACCACACTGCATTAAACCAGCACACCACACAACTCTGAATTGAAACAGGTGGTTTAAACAAAACAGTAATTGCCCGTTACAATCATTAGGCATGTTTCAGCGGAGCTGCATGCCGTGCTGGACTACACAAACTGGAATAAAAAGTAATGGAAAAAATGGGAGTGTACCTTGGATTCTGGTGCAATAGTACACCACTAGACAGCCAAAGACACGATAATGGATGTAACTGAGGCCTGTGATAGCAGGTAAATGTGCCCTTTTATCAGCAACACGTAAAATGTTACCTGCTAAGGCATTCATGGCAAAATACATATTCAGCTGGGACTCTGGTGCAGAAATATATCCATATAAAACCATGTACATACTCATGGATGTAGACAGTGTTTATGACAGCCTGTATGTGTGCACATATATCTTGCAAATGCACCTGCTGTTGCAGTGACTCAGTAGCCCAGTCTGTTAAATGCCTTGCATACAGTACATTTTGCCACACACAGTCCTGGGTTAAAATCCAGTGTTGTGCTGCATTTCAATTAATTATTGTGAAGACAGCAATTAATGAATGACTCATGCACTCATTATCCACACAAATCATTGCAAATTAAATAACTGCTTTTCAGTACTGGAAGTCACAGGCTTGCAGGTAGGGAAACACTTCACATATCCGTATAGCATTACTATATGTCACCTAGTACTCTGTTACTGACACAGTTGCCTAACATATGTATCCTAAACACATGCAATAATTGGAGCGTAAAGGGTAACTTCATCCTGGCTCTGCCTCTACAACAAAGCTGATACAGCTGACACAGATATACCTACAGCTTGTTGTCCTCCAAAGTGTTCACACTCTCTGCCAATGTCTATTACCTGCATGAGCAGCTACAGCCTGTGGTACACACAGCTCTATGCAAAGGTTTCTGCTACAGACCTACCCTCTGCGATGATGTAGTCTCCTCACCACAGTAATGTCCATTTCAACAACTAAGAATGGGGCCCTGTTCTGCATGAAGGCCTTATATATACTGCGCAGTGGTTGCATGTCATTGGCTAATGATAGCGCAAATCAGCCATTTTGGCTGCAATTAGCATATCAGAATCACAGATTGGTTTAGAGCCAATTACCTGCTAATGAGAAGCATGTTAAAATGCAAACAGCTGGCTGTGGGCAAACATTCTGTATAAGACTTTTCTCACACAGAGCACGCTTTTGTGAAGCATTACTAGTAGCACATTTCAACAGAGAAGTACCACACTCCACCAGGTATGCAACTGTTTTTTGTGTATAACAGGATGTGGATGGGAGGATAAAGGTATGGGGAATAGGGATTACAGCAGTACACCTGTCTTAGACCTGTGGTAATGACATGTCATTGATACCCTGCTGTCTTACACATACAGGGGATGTACAATATATCAGGGTTGCATTGTCTTTTGTAATTGTGCAACACTGGTGTTGTTAGACTGTCCCTATATAGTGGTCGCAATAGCACACTGCTATTTGTCTGGCACTGGTCTTATGACATATTATTGAGTGGCTGGTCTTAGGGGACACACCACAGTGGACCAGAGCATTGGGTGTATGATCATACAACAGAATCTCTCATGGCACACAGGGAACTACCTCAGTAATGATACTATCTCCATTGTATCCACACACGTAGTATGTTATCACACTGTGGGGTATGACATGTGTGAGCAAGCAGTGGATAGTACCAGCCATTTTCTTCTTGTAATATCTGCACATAGTGGATATCCATGTATTTGATCCTGTAATGTGTTTCCTTTCTGGTGTGTTTCAGGACTAATGTATCATAGATGGCATGCCCCCTTCTCAGATGTGGAGAATGAACTAATACCTCAGGGACTATGGCAGCATCATCACATCCTCCTATCCAGGGGGAGGCATAACACAGAGCAGCAGGCTGCATTGTGGGCAGACCTTGTCCAGGATGTGAATGAGACTGGCCACCAGGAAAAAACATATGAGCAGGTTCGACACCTTGCTACAGGCACGGTGAATGCTGCACAATGAAGGGCAGCTGATGAAGACAGGGACTGTGCCATCACCAGTGGAGGCCCTGCAATGGAACAACCATGCATGGCCACTGAGGAATTCCTGGCAAACCTAGGGACACATGACAGCTCCCAGACATCCATCACACCATACATCATGGAGGTGGGTGCTGCAGTGCTCACAGCAGAGGACATGCAGGTAAGCTTACTGTAATCACCAATGTAATACTGTAGCAGTCATCCTGTCAGGTTGTACATACTTTTATGTGGGTGTCAAGTCTATGTGCTGTGTGGGGGGGGGGGTAAGCTCAGCTGTACACTCATACGCAGAATGTCACCAATACATCAAGTAACACAGTAGCTACTGTACATGTGAGATATATGCAAGTATTACCTTGTGTTGCAACATGCGGTGGTACTGAAATTACCTCACCCTCACCTTTTTACAGATCCGTCAGGAGTTGTCCAAGGTCATGGTCCTGTTCCTGGTAAGCATGATACTGTTTTGTTATGGAACATATATATGCTATTAAGGGTAAGGACCAAGATAATTCCCTATGTACAGTTAATATTGTGTGTAACCAGAGTAGAATGTTTGTATGTTCCAGTCTGGAACTGTTACCTAAGTGTCCTAGAGTGGGTAATCACAGGAGTGTAGTTAAATGAGCAGAAACACTTTTGCAGTTATAGCTCAGAGTGAATAAGCCTCCTGGTGTACATGAGCTAATTAATCCGACATGCCTTGTAATAACCAAAAGGTCGATGGTATAGACTTTAGGCATTGAAACTTGTGTTTGTATATATTTGTTAAGATAGGTGCTCTGAGTTTTATCTGTTGTTTTATCAAGTATAGTGTCATATTGCATACATAAAAGATACATTATACTGGTCAAGTGTCACATGATGTATCTGGCATGCTTGTTATAAAGGCCTTGAGTCAAATGTGTATTTTGTTGTGAAGAAGTCTGTTGTGTATGAAAGTAGAGATGAGAAAATGTGAAACTGGTAATGCAGTTGTGGATCCTCATTATTATGACTCTTTGTGGATTTTCCATACATAATAATGCAGGCAGTAATGTACTGCTTTTGTCTTGGTTTCCACAGGTGACTGGGGGGTTGGGGCCTCTCCCCAACACAACCTGATGTCAGTGTCTCTTTGGACTCTGATGATGATGGTGGCCACAGTGAGGCACTGGTGGGGTTGTCGGGGGCTGTATCTGTCCCAGAAGTTGACATCCTTCATCTGCCCCCATTGTCACGACACACAGTCAGTATGTCCGCACATACACAGTCCCCACAGGCCTCAAATATTTGACAGTCAGAGGGTGGAGACATTGAACAGGCCAGTGTGGCAAGTATGGCTTCAGTGACTGTAAACACTGGCCATAGCCAGAGAGCTGGCGAGGTCCCACACAGGCAGATTGGGAAAGGTGCTCATAGGAGGACAGCTGTCTGTCCATCACCTGTTGCAGGTGTCACATCATGGGTTAATCAGTGCATGTTTCAGGCCATCATGGAGGCACAGGCATGTTCTGAATGGAACACCAGATGTATGCTTAGGGTTATGGATGCAGCACCGTCTGACATCCATGACTGCCTCCACTGCACTGGGGACACCTTGGATGAGTTCACTGATGTAGTGGACAGACAGTGGGCTGAGACAGTGTCTGTCTTGGACAGCACATTTTCTGTGCTGGAACATGTGGTTGGAGTTGGGCGCCTGACCCGTAGATGTAGGTCAGCAACACCATCTGCTGAGAGTCCATGTGGCCATGCACAGTTACGCTCTTGTAGTGGCAGTACATCCACAGCTACAGAGGGGAGTGTGCTCACCACAACATGGGAGGCCATGGGCACATGGTCCTCAGTGGTGCCGTAGGGGACATGGTCCCAGCAGACAGCAGTCACCATCAGGTACTAGCACTGCATCTGACCTTGGGCATGGTGGTGCCAGTGCAATATTCTGGTTGAGTCAGTTCCCATGTTCAGGGCCAGAGACGGAGAACTGTCAACTCTACCATGTACAGTCCAAACCTGTCCAACATACACACATGTAGGGCTAGCACTGAGCTTGACTGTGTACACGCACACACTCACACACAACTGTGACATGCAGGTCACCTACAGACACACATGGCACCTCTCCATGGTCCATCTAACCCACTCCCCTTCCTGACTGACACACATGCTGTCAACTGTTTGGGACAGCTTAGGGCTCCAGCACCCCCACACATCACCTTGTGCAAGTGATGATACCCGTGCCACATCCCTATCATCCTTCTCATCAATGTAGGGGAATGAAGCTATGTGTCTGATGCACAGGGTGACTATATTACTTTGTAATGCAGTATTGTTTTGCCATGCCACTAGTAGTGGTCACAGCCAAAAAGAGACAAATCCACTGTAAATTACGTAGCACCAAACTGGAGTCAAATAATACTGCAGATTTTTCTCTTTTTGGCTGTTTGCACTTGTTTTCACTGTGATTTACCAGTGGATTATTCTTCTTTCTATTACTTGTAGTGGTCACCACATACACTGTGTGCTGGCATGTGTCATGAGTACACAACATACTTTTGTTGACCTTATGTTGTATGACTTTGTACTGGTGGTATTGTTACACAATGACAGGTGTATCACGGACCTGTGTATATTTCTGTTCCAGGAGTCTGGGGGATAACCTATGTTTACATGGCAGCAGTGAAGCAGCACAGCATGGCATGGCAGCACAGCAGAAATATGACTTCAGCAAGGTACATCAGTATATGTGCATGGCTGTATAGGTTTACATCTGTATGACAGTCTACCAAGGACAATGGCAGCGGTCACCGTACCCATGCATTCATAATTTGTGATCTACTACAGGGCAAGGTGTGGCCTTGCTTTAGTGCATTTGCTGCCTATTTGTAGGAAGCATAGTTGATGGATAACTTGCTGTAAAGACATTAACCTATGTGACATTAGCACTGCATGCTTGTGGGAGACATTTGTCTAGCAGACATAAACAGACCCTTGAAACAAACCTTGCCTAATGGTACACAGAGCACCTCAGTGCACCTCAGCACATACTATCTGTTTGATTGGCTGGATGGCCGTAATCTCAACACATGGCATCTGCCTGAGTCCCTCTTGGATTGAGGCAATATATGCTGGTCCTGCACCCAGGGGTATACAGATGTCTCTGACTGTGAAGGCTGTATGGCCATTATGCTAGTTAAGTTCACATGTCCTATGGTTCCATAACATAATGTATACTGCTGTAACAGCCTCATACACAAACATGGCCACATTCAGGCTAGCACCACGTCCACTGACTGCATATGGGACACGCCAAGGCACACACATACTGCAAGTTGGCTGCATGTAGAGTAGAACACTTAACTATGTACTGGTACAAACTAGAGATCACAGTACCTGATGCATGCAACACAACTCATGTCTGCTAGTACTATAAGTTTAGAACAAATAGTGCTTGTTGATATCAGCAAGCCTTGTTGTGGTCAGTTATTTGGGGGGGGGCACATCACCCGCTACAAATAAAATGATGCAAAACCATAACTATGTCTAAGTTACAAAGGTTATCCTACTTATGCCACATAGATATATACACGCACCATGTTGAGCGGAGTGAGATTAGAACCCCTACTTATCTAAGCTTATACACTATAGATCACAGTACATACCACATGTGCTACAGGTTAAGTCTGTTGTATATGTGATTGCAGGCACAGTACTTGTGCATTACACAAACGAGGCTTGTGTTGAACAACATCTGTGGCCTACAGAGTGATATTGGTTTGTACTGTTATCTGCATCTAGTATTCTAGCAGTGAGACAACTGTTATTATCCTAGCTATGTGTGTACAGCTACCAGTATGGCCATATATGGCTGCTTGTAGTTAGATAGGTGACACTGTGGGCAGGGACAATGTGCCCTATCCATATGTGCATTGACACCATTATACATTACACCACCTGCTCACCTGTGTCTCTCTATGTGGTGACATCCAGCAGGCATAGGGATCTGTAGGTAAGTGTATTATGTACTGTTGCTCCCTTAGTTTTAATCCTTTGAGCAACATTATGGTTGTGTAATAGTGCAGTTTACTCACCATTATTAGGGTATGTCGGACAATGCAGACATCCACACACATATTTCTGTATAGAACAGGGATGTATATATAAATGTAGCTGTGAGTGTGTGTGTGTGTGTGTGTGTGTGTGTGTGTGTGTGTGTGTATGTGTGTGTGTGTGTGTGTGTGTGTGTGTGTGTGTGTGTGTGTGTGTGTGTGTGTGTGTGTGTGTGTGTGTGTGTGTGTGTGTGTGTGTGTGTGTGTGCATGTATGATATGTATATGTGTTATGTAGATATATGGGGGGGTCTATGCATCATTTTAATATGTATATAGCTATATATATATTAGTATATATCTATTTGACATTACATAGCGATATATATACTATGCATATGAGAGAGAGATACTGACAGATGGATATAGCCAAGGAATTGTTATGGCTAGGCTTGTATAGGCCCTAGGGCCGATAGCCTAGTACCAGCCTATGAACCTATGAACCTATGTATATGTATATGTCTGTATATATAGACATTTATACATAACAGGTCATTTCAAGGAAGGGCCAACAGAATTGCACTCATTTTTACTAAGTGTACAGGGATGTCCAGTGGGACTGTCAGTACTTATAATGTGACTCCAGGGCACACTTACATGTATTCCAGTCCAGGATTTTGTATGTTACAGACGTTAACACTTGCCCCTGTTTCGGCAGTACTGCACTTCACTCAAAATGTCCACAGCATTCCCCAGCTGTCTGCTGCACTAAATATGTGACTGATGTTGGTTATGTTACACCATGAACAGACTGACAGTTTGCATACCTCTCAACTGTCCTGATTTTCACAGAATGTCCAGAGTTTTACCTCATATGTTTGGTCTGTTCCTCACACATTTGTGGTCTTCTGGTGCTTTATTGAATGTTGACATCAATACATTTTACTAACTACAGACAAACAACTGTGTGTCAAACTTTATATCAATCAGAAAATATGTACTACTGCAACACCTTTAATTCCAGCAACTATCTAGGTTTATGTGACCAATATTTAAACTCTGTCCCTATATTTGGGCCTTTGTCGCGCCAATATTTCTGGCTTAGTTCAGATTTCTTGTACTAAGAGATTGTAAGAGGTTGGGAGGTTAGAGACTTACCTTGAGAATGCAGTAGTTGACAGAACTGTAGTTCAGGGCTGACTCTGTGTGATGCAGCCAGTATGCAGCCAATACATGGATAGGTATAGGTTGTGTGGGTTGCCTGGCATCAGCTTTTTTAATATCTGTATGTGAGTAGGGGTAAGGTGCCAGTCCCTAGGGCCCTAGGTTGTCAGTGAATGTGCTATGCATTGTCTCTTAGCCAATGCCAGGGCATACTGGGTATACCTATGTCTGCCTACAGGGACATCATTAGGGGGCTCCTCCTCCAAGTCCTCCTTTGAGTGTGGCTGTGGTGAACTAGGCACTGGTGGGGGGCTGTGTATCCCTTCCCTATGCTGATCCTGCTGCAGCTGCTTCCGCAGGATCATATTGTGTAGCATGGCACATACTGTGAACATATGTACACATGTGACTGGAGAGTACTGCAGGGCACCACCAGATATATCAAGGCACTGGAACCATGACTTCAGCAACCCAAACACATGCTTTGTGATGCTCCTAGTTTGTGTGTGTGTATGTCCCTGTCCACCCTGTAGTGCTCTACAATCTCCCTCTCATGCAGCTCCTGGAAGGTTACCCTGGGCCTGAACACTCTTCTCCTTCTCTGTCTAAGCGTATTGTCAGCAGCAAAGCAGCATCATTGACTTTGGCATCTAACACATACAAATGTAGCAGACCTGCAGCAGCCTCTAGAATTCTTTCAGTTAAAATTCCCAAGTCTGTACTCCAGTGGTGCAGACTATGGGGGAAAATCAGATTGTAGGGTGTGTGCATACTTTATAGTGCTCTGCTGTAGGTGCTGCCTGTGTGATTGGCTACCTATGATGCATTGCATCTGCGTAATATATCATTGACATCATTTAATGGCCTTAGTTTAAGTTAAGCAAGGATCAACACTAATTAATACATCATTGACCTTTTAGATACTCTGACCACTGTGGTGCACTGTGCAAACATGCACCCTATAGGTAAACAATGCTTAGCAGTCAGTGCACATCCCCCCTAAACTTGCACACTCAGCATGGCAGCATGCCACACAAACAGAAGCAGCTATGCTCCAGTCAGCTCATAAGTTAGTAGGCACACCCTCCACTGATGTCAGCTACCTCCTCTGTGGACACCAACATAGTTCTCTGCCTACATGGAGGGGATCTGCGGACATGATTACCCCATTATGCTATTCAGTAACTCCACCTCTTTTGCATAGGGATCCGTGCTCCCAACCTGGATACTACATGCTTCCAAGCCCTTCCACGTTATCAACAGTAGCAATACATCATTGTAGATACTGCACACAGGCTCCTATAATACATTTCTGTCTCATGATATTAATATTTGATTTTTCCATGTTTTTCTTAAAGGCATATTTGTGCACTGCGGTGCTCCATGCAAACATGCCAAGATTATTAAAAAAATGTTATTTCAACATATTTACTGTAACTTTTGGAACATATAGAGGATAGCTTTGCTCATATCTGTCTATGCTATGCCATTTCTGTGTATCTCCCTACATTTTTACAGCCCCTTTGTTGTCTACATTCCTGTATATATAATTTTTCCATGTACACTACGGATACTGACACGGGGTCTGCAGGGCTGCCTATCTGCTTGCTGGATCACTATACATGGCTTATTTGCATGAGACTCACCTACTTATGAGCTGATTTGCATGCCACGAAGTTTCCGTGTTGGGATGCTCATGCATGCCGCTCAGCAGTGCTTATGGAATCTAAAAATGCTTGCAGCTTTGTTAGCAGCGGCACAATGCCTACACAGAAAAAAAAAAACATGTAGGCTTTATTAACCCCCCCACCCATTTTCCATCTGTAAACTGTGTTGCTATTTTTAATAAATTTAATATGTTACTGGAGGAAGGAAGAAGAAAAAAGAAGTAAATAAGTGATGATGGAAAATGGAAAGTAATATGTGGTGAAATCCAAAAAACACTTTTGTATGAAGTTAGGTCTAGTAATTTATGCATTAGGTGTATGAATGCATACAAAGCTAATGACATGTATGCTGACTGAAAATAGGCTGGATAGTAAGATTCACATAAACTATACACTGGAAACACTGGCATGTGGGAGTTGCTTAAATGCAGGGAAATATATGTATGGGCAAGGATGTCTGGCATAATTAAAATGCAAAAGATGGACCCTGAAATATATTTAAAGCCACTGAAATCAGTAAGCACCACTGAGAAAATAATTATTTCACTTACTTTTGTATG
Source organism: Protopterus annectens (assembly GCF_019279795.1). Lineage (NCBI taxonomy): Eukaryota > Metazoa > Chordata > Ceratodontiformes > Protopteridae > Protopterus > Protopterus annectens. The sequence continues at coordinate 411,371,124 of NC_056745.1, forward strand.
GTCTTTGGTGAAAGCTACATTTGTTATCAGGCTTCAGAGTGGGAGATGCTCAATCTACAGACTGTTCCAGTGCTGCTGGAGTACAACTTACTTTCCCTGACAAGCTGCAAGGAGTGGAGATGCTGTGTCTGGATAGTTAAGCTTGACCTTTTGAAACTAGCTACAGGTTTTGAAATATCTATTGAAAGTCAAAGGGAGATATGCTAAAATGTGCACGGACTGCAAGAATGTATAATCTGTTGAAATTATTACAAAATATGAAAAACTGTAGATAGCTTGGCTGTCTACCAGCACATGGATGATGAGACAGCTTCAGAAATAACATTTTGCATGCAAAAAAAAAAACAGTTTAACAGTTTAAACAGTTCAGTGATTTATAATAGGTGATCTCTAGCCCAAATGAGCAAATTAAGGTTTTAGTCTGATTAGAGAGGATGGAAGAAACTTTACATTCCAGCTTGTGCAGAGTGTCAGTTGTGCTGTCTTGAGAAAAAAATGTATATAGTTAATATGATGTTTATTTTTTGAGTAGGGAGGGGATTGTGTTCTAATAAGAGATCAGGTTCAGTTAGGACAATATTATATAAAAGCATATAAAGTGATATCAGAACTGATAGAAATTAACTTCGAAAGACCAATTTGTAACAGAAAGTGAATATAACTTTAGATGAAAAGTAGAATAAAATATAACCTTTACTTTAGCACACTACAAATTATTAGTTTAGAATTTTAATGGGTTGGTAGGCAGAAAAAAAACAGGGCAACATACTGATTTATATTTATACTAGTAATGCACAACTAATAATGTTATATGGATTGCATCTGAACTGTACAGAAAATGAAAGTTTTGTAAAGAAAGTGGGAAGAGGATTTCTTTCTTGGAATAGATGGATATAAGGGGTCTTAATAATAATTAAAAAGCATAGGAATAAACAATGAAGAATGAAGGAAGGACAGGAGAGAAACATTTATAGTCACAAGAGATTATTGGCAGGGTATAATAATTACACTGATTACGCTTTATGTTCCACCAAAAACCAGTGAGATGAGATATAAAGACTATTATGGGAGATGTTACAGCCTTTTATCAAGGATGTATGGTAGTAGCTGGATATTAAAGCACTATAGAAAATAAGGTAGATTTTTCTGGAGGGCCAAGATATCATAGAATACCATTTGACTGCTGAATACTCAAGAGAAATGTATGCATGTATATAGGCTTATTGATATAAGGAAAATAAGACAGAATTAAGTAGACTATATACATGTATTCAGTGAAATATGGCTTAGGCAAGATTAGATAGAAGATACATATCAAAAGAATACTGCAACATGGTCCACATTATAAAAATGTGATAGTGGCAGGCTATGCACCTACACAAAGTATTTTTTTTTTAATAAGTAAATGTTTATTATGTCTATTATGATAAATACTGACATTTTCTAGTATTTATTTTGGAAAGGAAACTGTTTAATGATTGGTAGATCAAATTTTAATTGAAATATTATTAGATTTTAATTTCAGCAGTAAAGAGCTTGTAAAGAATTGGGATAACTATAATCGAAGTTTAGAAATGTAGTCACAATCAAAGAAATGAGGTATGGAATAACAATCATAGTAGGTATCTAGAGAGCTAAAAAAGGAGAGAATTGCAGAAGCAAAAAAGAATAAGTGGAATACAACAGGTTGAAGAGCAGTTGAAAGAGGATAGAATGTTTATGCAAGAGCACTTACAAAATATGAGTAAACATAAAGGAATGGTTTTAAAACAATTAATTTTGACAACAGCTCTAGAACTACCAAACTATTCTTTCAATGACTGAAGCAAAAAAAGGTTGAAAATATGATAATTAAAATCAGAAATTATTTGAGTGGTAGGGTAGAGATGGTCCCAGGACAAATTCTGAATGTAATGGTACATTGTTATAGTAAATTATATTGACACGGTGTAGAGGCTGAGAGCAGCACACAAGAAATAATAACATATTTGAGACAATTACAACTTCCTCATTAACAGAAGTAGAAAGCAGGCGATTGACATCAAAAGTAAATGAAACTGAAATTACAAAAATGAGAAACCAGAGTAGAGACAAAACTCCTG
>NC_056745.1:411678225-411795725 GCF_019279795.1 Protopterus annectens
GCATTGGATAGAAAGAAAATTAAAGATTAAATAGTGTATTTTAAGTTTTAATTTTATGTTTAATTTTTATAATAAATATTTATAAGATTTTATAATTAATTGTTATATTTTATATTTGATCTTATATAAAATGTAATAAGAACAAATTGACTTTTATTCATACGTAAATATGATAAAAAAGTTTTTTAAAATGAATATTATAAATTTTAATTTTGTTAGTTAATATTAGTAATAATTATATATGTTAATTAAAATAGGTGGATAGTTACTAGATAATGAATGAAAATTAATGACATGGTTGAGATATATTTAATATATAATATACACACACATATATATATAACATGAGTTTATATTTTTTATGTAATTTTGAATGGTGAAAAATATATATATATATATATTGGTTCTTAAAAATTGTAATAATATATATTTTTGTATAAGTAGTAATAATTTAATAAGGTTTTAAATTACAAATTATATAGTGTATATTTTAATTGATTTTCTATTCTTAAGTAGGCTGATAATATATGGTAGTTTATATATATAGATGTATAATTCCTTTGATATTTGTATTATTGAAATAAAGATTTAAAATTTAGTTAATGTTCCATAATAATTGTATCAGTTATCCTCATATAGTTTAATGTTTATAGGAAGTTTAAATTATAAATGTTATTGTAATATAAGTACTTCTATTAATGTATATATGAGGGAAGGTAAAATATTTCCAAACAGTCACTTTTTCCCTACTGGGCATGCTCGTTTTGTATTAGCCATGGGAGCAGGATTTTTTGAAAAAAGAGAAGCTTATATAAGGAAGTGATGTAATTTAACTGATTGTCTGATGAAGTTTAAAACTTTTTAAATGAAAGCGCTTATTTCTATTGTTCATTCAAGTGAAATTATTCGATTGTTAATGTTAAAGTCTGATTAAGTCACAAGTTTGCCGTTTCAAATAAAATAATTTATATTTTATCCGGCTGGTGGCTTTTCACTTTTGCTATTTAGTAGTTTGTCGGTTTCAATTGTAATATGTCATTGGACAGTCCTTACACTGCTTGAAACCAATGCTACTTTTCTTATCCAACATAACTGGTGTGGAGAAGAAGAACAGTACCAAAAGGAAGAAGAAAGGCTACCCAAAAAGGGTAAAAAGAGAAAGGAAGGATTACCAATGATGGTAATGGAGAATTACCACAAGGTAAGAGAGGAGGGTAATAAAGGGAAAAGACTAAAGGGAGAGTCTAAAGTGTGTGATAGGGTAGGAAAATATTAGAATAAACTTTTGAGAAAAATTAAGAATAAGAATAATATCTAAACTTTCAAAAAATTAGACACTTAGCTGAGAGAGTGGCTTGACACGGCTGTACAGCAATGTAGCAAATGAGATCTGAGGTAACAGGAAGCAGAGCATTTTAGGTAGGACCTTGGCTCAAGAGTTTTTGGCTGATGCAAGCTTGATATTGGCCAGCTCGGTTCCGAGTATGGAACAGATAACCCATCAGTAAGTAATGAACAAAGATTAACAATATCAGATCAGTTTTTTCCTGGCCATCACCACTTTATGGGCTTCTCTCTGCACCTACTGCCTTAGAGGGACTAGCAACAAATTTCCCTAAGCCGGTGCCAGTTTAGAGTGTTGTGGAGGATTGGATGCACCTGATTCCTGTGGGCTGACAATGTCCATGTGCATACCTGTTACTGTCTAGTTTGCTTAGATAGGTTAAGTACTTGTTCTAGGTGGAGAGTGTCTTATAAAAAAAGACATTGCTTGCTCAGTATTGAGAAAGTGATGTTTCTTGTTCTTATGCTTCACAAATAAAGTGACCATGTAGTTGAAGAAGGTTGGCAATGAGCTTTTAAAGCGTAGTGACCTAACATCCAAGAATGATTTCTGAAAAGTCCAGCAATACTTTAACTCTGTGTCCTGTGAGCATAAACAACTTCCCTTCCTTAACAGTCTGCAGTAGAAGATCTTTATCAGCATAGCTCTGGAGCCCTAAAATAATATATCTTGGTGTTTTTGTCACTGTTTCAACTACTATTTATACAGCATTGGGAAATACAGTTGGCAAAGCTTTATCCGGAAAGGAGTGAACATCATTACCATCAAAACCTTCCTTTAGACTCAGCAGCCATAGATTATTGTGGTGATGTCAGTTTTCCAATTCATCCAGGTTCTGCTGAAAATGTGCTGGGCTTTGTAACTTTCCAATTTAATTTGCAAATCTTGCACATCAGAGGCATTCAATGACACTACGGAATGCAAAAAATCATGTTTGGCAGACACATTTTTTATATCCTCTGCATTCTTCATTGCTAAATTCTTGAGAATAGGCATGTCTGCAAGCCCACCAGTAATGAGTGCAGCTAAGGCGTCTAGCTTCTCGGCCATGTTGCAGGGTTGCCCAAATGTGTCTGCAGTGCTTTCCATATTTATCTTAATATGAGGCTCATACTTATATCGGAACTTTTAAAACATCAGATTTGTCATTATAAGTAAACACATGGCAAAACTTGGGAGTAGAGCTACTACATTACCCTGTCGCTATGTCTCCTGCTAGCCTCCCCCAGGTCCAGTGTATTTTGGTGAAACACTCACTATACTTTAAAGGAAGTTTGTCTAATCCATGAGGTTGGCTATGTCTCTCCACCCTAAACAATTAGATGCCCTCCTTAGAATAACTGTATACAGCAATCAGGATAAAACTTTTTAACATCTAAGGTAGCTAACTTACTTCAGCTAATATGTTACTAACTTCCAGGCAAAATATGAACTAAGTTACAGCGGGTAGACATGTATGACATGTTAAAACTCTCCCCTCCAAGGGTACCGGAGACCTCACCCTGATAAGCATATTATGATCAAACAAGCAAAAGGACAGGTTCCTGCAGTAAACAAGGTCTAATATTAATTCCAAGAACCAGAGCACAAGTTCAAACCAAGAAATGCTTGCAGCTTATAAAACTTTAATCAAACTACATATACAGAACTTAATGTACAAACATGCCGAGCATACAGCTTTCGGGTAGAACCCTTCTTCAGTGCAAAGACATATATGTGTTCTAACAGCTGTTTTATATGAAAAGACAATGATGGCTTAAATAATTTATTGGAATTGAGAGAGTATGCATGGATAATAAGACTTTGGGGTGATAGTCACCCAGAACTAAACACAGCAGTTAGTATTAAGCCAGTATTGGTTAAGAAGCAAATACAATCAAAGAGATGAAGGTATTGTTTACATTTATTTGTATATATACATTCATGTGTGTATATATACTTATAGATGTTGCATAGGTAATTTGTATGTTTTTAGGAAGTTATATAATTGTTATATGATGAAAGAGTCAGATTTTATTGGCTATGAATGTCATGTGATAACTGTCTTTATGTGGTTTTATTAAAGTTTTTACAAGCTACGAGCGTTTCTTGCTTTGAACTTGTGCTGTGGTTCATGGAATTAATATCAAGCACATTATGATCACAGGCTACCCAAGCCACAACATACTTTGGATTTCCTTCATTATGCCTACCCTTTGTATGACTCGATATAACAAGACTTTATCCCAGTTTCTCCTCTAAGGCTATCTTGCTCTGGTTCATGGATTGTAGGTAGTTAACCATTACCATTTCAGTTGCAGTCCTGATCCTGCCACTGGAGTCACTGCTAGCACATTCTGAATCTCCTTCACACCTCCAGGTTTTCATTCGCTTACTAAGGGTTATACATAAGATATCCAGTGGCATGTAGTAGACTTCTGACTAACAACAATAATGTTAACATGAATTTATCTATTTTGGGAACCTCTGGTGCAAACTTACACAACACCAAAAACAGAAGTCTCAGTCCCTGATCAGTATGCTTGAAGTTACTCATATACAAAAGATGTTCCCAGTCTCACACAACTAACTGTTTTTCACTATTTTGTCAGTTAATGGATTTTGTTGAGAACATTTTGGCTACTTTGTTATGAATCAGGATTAAGTGATGAAGTAATTTCCAAAGAAAAAATTCTCATGGTGGAGCTATCACAAAACCAAAGTAATGCCGTACTTAAGGCCCTTTGCCATGACTTACAAATGACCTCAGATGCATAGGATGTGGAGGATGAGGTAGGGTGTTAGGTCTTTGCCAGACAAAGCAGCAATGCATGAATAAGCCCTTTACCTGTAAATGTTTTTGGATCACATTATGTATCCTTGATTCCAGACTCCACTCCCAGCTTTGTTGAAGGATGAAGTGTCATAGCTACAGATATTTGTAGAACTCCACGCCATTTACCAAATTCTTCCTGAATGTCATTAAATGTCTTAAAACCATTCTTATCATGGAACTGGCATCTCTCTTCTATCCCTTTAGCAGACCATTTTTTGAGATTTCAGCCAAATGCAGATATGCCAGCATTAAGTATACATGTAAATTTCGAGAATGGGAAATCCCAACCCTCTTCACTTGGCTGGTCCACTATGTACCCCCAAGACCATTCCAAGTCTATATGGCTACCACAAAAACTCATGAACTCTTAAGATCACCTTCTTCCATGACTGCAGCATCTAGCTTGGTGAAGCCGATGATCCTATCAGATACAGCATCTTAGAGAAGAGAGTCAACCTAACCCCCAGCAGGGGTGGTGACAATAACTTTCCAACTGTTAATATGGGATTTCAAAGCTTTATTCAAAATTTTGCTGCACCACTTCTTACTGTTACATATGATTAATACCTAGAGGAGATCATTCCCCCTCTTAAATTTATACTGCTGCTGCACCCCACCTGAGGGAAGCAGTCTCTACAGACAAATATAATATCTCCTAAAAGATGTCTAGAGTAAATGTTTCATCTCCCAAGCCCCTGCTTACACCTATCATGGGTATCAGAACTTGTCAGAGATTTGGGATGCATGGCTAGGCTTAAAAAGATCCTTGTGGTTGTTAGCTTAGGAAGCACCTAAGAACCTATATAGGGGCTCTAAGGATTCCTCTTGTTCTGTCAGGAAAAAAAATCACAAGTTCATCTGTAAACAGATTCACTCCATTGACCCTTCCCCATATCCCATTATACTTTAGACCCTTCATCTCTATAATCACCTGGATCAGCAGTTTGGTAAGTAAAATAAAATAGTGTGGGGAAAGGGTTCACCATTGCTTCATCACTTTTCCATTTGGAATACTCTTTAAAACATGCTACCAAATTGTAACTACCATGACTGAGTCATAGATGGACTCCTGCAAGAAACTGATCACATTCCTTCAACACTGCAATTGGGTAATCCAAACTGAATTTATCATAATTTGCCAGCATCTAACATGACTATTAGTCATAGTTTGCCTCTTCCATATGTGAAATAATGCCTTTCATCTACTGCCACAGGTGTGTGTTGACCTTTGACTATCTCACTTTGGTTCAGTTAAATAATTATTGTAAGCTTTCTGTATTCTAAGGCCCACACTCCTTAATAAACATTTTTCCAGTGAGATGGCTGTATAAGACCCCATTTTCAGATTGTTTATAAGGGATCTGGGCCATGTATGTGCCAGCATGTCTCCAGTAAGGGGGGTGATCTGTTGTTTCTCCCAGACACCTAGAAAGAGCTTACTACTTTATCATCATCTACCATTACTCCCCCATACAGTTTTATATCTGTATTGTTAAGATGTCTGTCCTGCACCTTACCATATTTTCATTGAGTTAAATGCCCTTTGTATCTCCTTTTTCATCATTGGAAAGAATATCTGCATCCAGTAACTCAGTCAGTGAGAGTGTAGGTTGCTAGTACCAGTAAGAAAATGACCAGTAGCATGCTTGTCTCTATCTGCCCAAACTTATCTGATCAGGGAGTGAGATGAATTACCAGTGAATGACAAATTAGTTATTCACTAAAACTTAGAAAAAGAAGTTATGTCTTACCATAACGTTCCATCTGTGTTGTAGATCATTATTCATTCACATTGGTTTGGACTTCGGTTCCGTCCTCGGAACCGACATGGCTGTTACCAAGCTCATGCCAGTTAAAACTATCAGCTAAGACCTACCCACAATGCCCCCTCTCATAGTCTCTTCAGATCGAGTTTGCTCACGATTATAGTATAGAAGTAATAATAGTGATAGTAGGAGGCTCTGTCTAAGCACCTTAAATAATAAGGAAATCCTAAAGTCCACCAGGAGTCCAGGCAGGGGGAAGGAGGACAGGAAGTAATGAATGAATAAAGATCTACAAACAGATGGAACGTTATGGTAAGACAAAACTTCTTTATCTGATGTTATAAATCTTTATTCATTCCTTACTTTTAGGACCGAGTCCCCAGCTACTTGAGTCCTGGGTGGCCCTAAGGAAGGACATTCCTGAGCACCATAGAACCAAAATATGCTTCTCCCTTGGAGGCCAAATCCAATTTGTAATGAGTGATAAAGGTTTGAGGACTTGCCCAAGTGCCTGCTGCAAAGATATCATCCATAGAGGCTCTGGAATGAAAAGCCACTGAAGTAGCCATCGATCTAGCAGAGTGAGCCTTTATTTTGGAAGGTAAGGACACTTTGTTCTGATGGTAGATGAAAGTAATGGCATTTCTGAGCCAAGACGATAAAGTCATTTTGGAAACAGGCTTACCCATTCTGGGTCCTGTAAAGGCCACAAACAATTGATCCATTTTTATGAAAGATTTCGTTTTGTCCAAGTAAAAATTAAATTGACTATGAACATCGAGGGTATGCAGAAGGTATTACCTTCTATTTGAATGGTGAGGTAAGAAAAACGGTAGGTCAATTCCATCGTGAAAATTTGTGATAGCTGCTAAATGCACTGTAATTGTCGATGCTGAAGCTCCTGCGTGCAATAGGGTAGTCAGGTATTGTAAGATCTTCTGAATAGGCATGGAAAAAGGATCTATGTTATGTTCTTTGGCCCATCTAGAGAACCTAGTCCACTTACTAGAATAAATTTTCATGGTGGAAGGTTTGTGCGAAGCCAGAAGAATCTCACGAACAGGGGATGAAATATCAGATAACCTGGCAATCATCAGAAGTGGAGAAACCAAGCTGTGAGCTTGAGGCTGTGGAGATTGGGGTGAATCAGTCCCTGAGAATGAGACAGCAGACCTTGGGATTGATCCAGGATCCACGGGCTGTGAATCAGGTGAGGTCATAGGAAAGGGAACCAGACTTGACGGGGCCAATAAGGGGCAATGAGGATCACTTTGCTTCTCAACCTTTGAGCTTTCTGGAGGAATTTCAAGATGAGGGGAAATGGGGGAAAGGCATATAGCAGACCTGGAGACCATTTGTGCATCAGAGGATCCCTCGGTGACTCCTCCTGAGCAGAGATCAGGGCAAAATAGCTTCTGCATTTGTTGTTTAGGGGAGAAGCAAACAGGTCATAATGAGGCCTGCCCCATCAGCAGAAGATCTGATCCACTATTATAGGATTGAGGGACCATTCGTGAGGCATCAGAATGTTCCTGCTAAGACTGTCTGCAATAAGATTGGAACTCCCGGGAATGTGCATTGCTATGAGAAAGCGGTTGGAAGCATTCACCCAATCCCAAATTCTCATGGCTTCCTGACACAGGGGGTAAGACCTGGTTCCACCTTGTTTGTTGATATACCAGACGACAGACATGTTGTCCGATTGAATTGTAATGGTCCCAGAAGGAAGGGATGTGTGGATCACTTGCAATGCTAAAAGAACTGCCCTCAATTCCAGGACATTTATGTGCAAATTTGCTTCCATGGGGGACCAGATGCCTTGGACTGTCTTTCCCTGGAAATGCCCCCCCCCACCCTAACAGGGAAGCATCCATGGTCACCGTGGCCCTGGGCTGGGGGAGACAAAATGGTCAACACCAAAGATTTGATTCTGGCCTCATCCACCAAAGCATATCTTTCTTGCAGAAATTTGTAAGGCGTATCATGTGTTGAGTGGGTGAGTTAAGATCGACCATTGTGATGAGAGGGACCACTGTAATAGTCTCATGTGCAACATCGCCAGTGGTACCAAGGTAATGGTTGCTTCCTTAGAGCCCAATAGTTATAGTACAAGGTGTGCAGGTACAAAAGTCTGTGAGAGGAGAACTTGGAGCTGGTTTCTTATTTTTGAAAACCTGTGAAGAGGGAGGGAAGCTTGACAGGACATTGTGTCGAAGATCACTCCAATGAATTCCACTGCTCTTGATGGAGACATGTGGGATTTGTTCATGTTGATCATGATACTTAGGTGAAGAGCAAGGCCTTGAGTATAAGAGAGACTGAGAATGAGAAGATTCCTGGATGTGGCAGTAAGGAGCCAATTGTCTAAATATGGAAACACCTGGAATCCTTGTAGTTGGAGATGAGCTACTACGACTGCCATGCATTTGGTGAACACTCTGGCGGCTGTCTAGAGACCAAAGGGCAGTACCCTGAACTGATAATGATTGGCTCCCAGCTGGAAGCAGAGAAAACTCCTGGAGCTTTTGTCCATCTTTATGTGGTAATATGCATCCTGGAGATTTATAGAGCACATCCAGTTGTCCTTCCCCAGAAAGGGGAGAAGGGACTGTACTGTGACCATTCTGAATTTCTGAGGTTTGATGAATTTGTTTAGTAAACTGAGATCCAGGATTGGTCTCCAGTCCCCTGTCTTTTTTGGCACTAAAAATAACCTTAAGTAAAAGCTGGATCCTCTTTGGTCTGGTGGGACTGGTTGGATGACTCTTTTTCTTAGCAGCTTTTTGATTTCTAAGGCTGGAACCTCCCTCTGACTGGGTGGGACATTTGGGATTCATTTCACAGGTCTGGGGGTGAGGTTGAAAGGGATATGATAGCCTCTGAATATTATCCTCTTCACCCACACATCCGTTGTTATGAGTTGCCAGGCCTGTAGGTGCAGGGAAAATTGACCCCCAACTGCTTCCAGAGGAAATCAATCTGGCCACTGTTCAGGAGTGCTGGAAGGGTCTGCCAGAGAAGGGATCTCTAGCACCCTGGTTACGCAGACCTGCCTCTGCCCCAAAACGGGCATCTTCCAAAAGAGTTGCCCCCTCTGCCTCGGGAGGATTGCTCATCACAAGTGTCATGAAAAGATCCTTGGGACTTCTTGAACCAGAATTTTCCTTCCCTCTGATTCCTGGAGTAGGACCTCTGGGGGTGGAAAAATGTATGCCCACAGCAGACAAGGTCTTTCCGTCATTCTCACCATGTGAAAGTGTGCCTCTTACTTTGGGGCCAAAAAGGAAGATTCATCAACAGGCCAAGGAAGATTTAAAGGGGTCCATGAAGTCACAAAAATGCATCCAAGCATGTCGTCTCATAACGATGCCTGATGTGGCTGCTCGAGCTGCCCCCTCGGTAGTGTGAGAAATAAAGTGCATCAAGAAGTTAGAGATTGATTCCAAGGTAGCTAGCTGAGAGGCAACAGTATCATGCACCTCCAGAGGCAGTACCTCCACCAAAGAGACAGACATTTCAGAAATTAGGTCTCCTTGGAGGCGAGTAAAGTGTGCCAGGTAATACAGCGACCAGATGGCAAAGGTTGCTGAAGCATAGGTCTGCTTCCCCAGTCTGTCCATAGCCCGAGACTCCCTGTTCGGGGGATGAACAGTGGAACTATCTTCCACCAGTTCCTTCTCAGTGGCTGCCGCCACGACCATGGAATCAACAACCAGTTGTTTGGACCAATTGGGCTGGACTTCTGAGGTGGACAAAATTTTATCTGGCTTCCGGGGGATGGGTTCTATGTTGTCTGGGGCCTTCCAGGCACACTGCACAATAAGTCGAATGCGCTCATCTGCAGGTGGGGTCACCCAGGAAGTAGATGGCTGAGCACAGAAAGCCTGTAAGAACAACAATTCCTCTGAAGAAGGGTTGGAGGGCTTCCAGTCTTCCCTCTGCCTGATGATCTTGAGAATGTCTCCAAATGAGACATCTTCCTGGGGAGACCATGGGGACCTTTCTCCCTCAGCGCAATCAGTGTCTTCAGTGATGGATTCCTCAGGGGAATCAATATGCTTCCTCTTGCAAAGTTTCTTGCAGGGTGGCTCCCCAGTGGGATCATCTGAGGAGGACTCCAGAGAGAAGGTTCCCTTAATGGGTAAGCCTTGTGGCTCCTGTGCTTGAGATTCCAGAGTAGGAGGGTGAGACAGCTGCAAGCTAGAGGGGGGTTCTGATTCTGATGCCAGTGGTGTCAACTGCAAGCCTGTTGAAGCAAGAACCCTCTTCATCACCTGGAAAGCAGGCCCACTCAAGGAGGGATGGGAGCCCAGAACAGAGAAGAACAACCTCAGAACCAGGATCACACCCTGCTGCGAGGAGCCCACCTCCAGGTGAGGAGCTCCAAGAGGACCATCAGCTGCCAGGAGAGCCGTGGCCATAGACAGTGCCACAGAAAAAAAACGGTGCTGAACTAGGTGCCATGGTGCCGACAGCTCAATCACTGCTCCGAGAGTGCCCCAGTTCCACCAAGAGTAATCGGTGCCGACAGGGAAGCCTCCACTGTCGACACCGAGACAGTATGTACCAGGATGACCATTGGTACTGAAGTCTCCGAAACCCGGGTGGAGGTCAGAGGAGGATAGCCAGGAGAATATGCAGTGAAAGCTTCCACTCAAAGGGGGAGGGAAGACCTGGTCTGGGTGGTTTATCCTCTAGCTGCCAGAAGTTGGTCCACAACCCTCACTACATTCTGTTCCAAAAGACTCCTGGAGGATCTGAAAGACACTGCCAATGGGGAGTCTGGTCTCTCAAGAAAGGGACTAAATTGCTGTCCCAAAAAGGGATCATAAGAAGGAGAATATCTAGTTCTTGGAAGGTGCTCAATCTTCGGAACTGAAGGAACCATCACCAGAGGGGCCATGTAAGACATCGGCACTGTGGCCATGGAAGGTGTCGATGCAAGCACAGTAGTCGGGGCCTGTGTCACAAACAAGGTTGGCACCATGGGAGATGGTGCTGAGGTCAATATAGTGGAAGGAGTCTAAGTTAAAATCAAAGGCAGCACCAAGGGACAATATAAGGACCCTGGTGACAAAGTTGTCTGTGCTAATGGCGCGGGAGAAGCCCAGTGTTGACTCGGTTCTGAGGAGGACAGGGATGTCAGAACTGAAAGACTCCGTTTCTCCTTATGTCTTTTAATGTGCTTATGCTTAGGAGGTGGTGAAACCTCCATCCCAGAAAGAGCCTCCCCAAAGGGTGATTTTAACATACCCCTTAAGGATAGGTTTGTTCTTGCATTCAGCCAACGTACGGTTGCTGAAGCTAGAACAAATGTCGCAAGAAACACTGAAGTGGTCAACGCTCAAATAGTAAACTCACTAGGCATGACTATCATAAATGGCCAACTTACACCCAGACTTATCACATTGTTTGAAACAAAGCTTGGCCTTATCTGCCATAGTACAGAGTATAACCACACGAACCACAAAACAAAAGTAAATAACTAGCAATAAGAAAGAGAAAGCACTTTTTCTCCTTTTTTTTTTTTACAGATAAAAGGAAAGAGTGCCAACAATGGTAGTAAGAAATACCAAAGGTAAGTGAGGGCCTACTAAGGCAGGGAGAGAGAGTAGTACCAACGATGGTATGAAGAACTATCAAAGGTAGTGAGTAGGGCTTAGTCAGGAAAGAATAAGGTAGAGATAAGAAACGACTAGAGACAACAAGAAAGGTAAAGAGAGATCTGGTTAACGCCTCTGCCCCCATAAAATCAGCATGAAATCTGACTAGTGACAACAATGTGTACCATCCCATTCTTAAACAACCTTAGCTCAGGATCTTGATAACCGTGATTCTGTACTAAAAATAAAAATGATGTCTGCACTAGCTTGATGGCACAGTCATGGAGCATGGGTGTGCCCTTCCTCTGGCAGTAAGGGGGAATGCATTCAGGGTCACCAGTGTGAAGACTGATTCTCTGCTGGAGAACATGAAAAGAACCTTACAGTGCTCCTGTATGCAAACAGGGAGGTCCTTCTGACATTAGCCCCTTGCAGAAAAGAGGGGTGGTTCACTTCTAATGCCCACTGCATGCCCTACCAATGGTTTGCTGCTGGGTAGGGATATAGGGTAAGTCATTAAAAAAAAATCCAAAACCACTCCTTGACAGCTGGCTAAATGGTTGCCCCTCCCAGCTGGCCCTAGTCTCTGATGATGGAGGATTGAATCAGCCAGGAAGAGGCTGATAATTGGCAGGCGTTGGGGGCAAACTGGAACAAAAAAAGTAATCTATCATAATATTCACTTAGAACACTTTTATCTCAGTTTCCAAGATGAACCTGAAGCCAATGATGTTTTACATTTTACATGTACGCCCTCATACTAAGGTAAACATGTGAACTGCTAGACCCAAGCAGACACTACATTTTCTCCATACCCACCTCATCTAACTTGCATCAGATTCCCCCATTCAGCACTCAAGGACCCACATCATTGAAGCCAAACACACACACACACACACACACACACATATATATATATATATATATATATATATATATATATATATATATATATATATGTGTGTGTGTGTGTGTGTGTGTGTGTGTTTGTGTGTGTGTGTGTGTGTGTGTGTGTGTGTGTGTGTGTGTGTGAATAGATACACACACACACACACACACACATGTATTTATATATATATATATATATATATATATATATATATATACGTACAGGAAAAGAGTGTAAACGAGTGTTTGACTGCCTGTCCTTCACTACTCCACTATCCAGCCTTTCAGCTTTTATCACACATCTTCATAGTGATCTGCACAGAAGCATTTATGCCAAGAGTACATTCTAACTCCATTCCCAACTATGCCTTCTCATTGTGAAAAGCATATCACTTACAAATGGCTCTTAAACTCTAGCCGAAATATTAACCACCCTTGAAATACTGACTGAATATCATCAGGAACTCTTCCTCTCCCTTTCTAGTGACTGGTGATCCTCTTGGCATATGTGAATATTTATAATGCCAGTGAACCAATGAGACTTGTTTTCAAATTTGTATTTTATACAGATTGCTCAGAGGTGATCTGTGTCTCACCTACAAAGCAATATTTTACCCTGCCCTACTAGAGATGCTCCATATCCATAAGTCTAACTCCTCGCACATTACCCACTCGATAGGCCTAAATCTAATATGCAACATCAACAAAACTTCCTGGAGAGATAGGTTTGTCTTCCAGAGGCAGCCCCATCTCTGGAATAGACTTCCCATACATGTCAGACAGAGTACCTCACTGGCCCTCTTTAAATGCAATCTTGATGAGTGGATGGGAAACCATACATTTTTCCCAGGGGTTCCATCTTTGTCCCTCGTTGACAGGGGTGACAGGTGCTGACTGAGGTTTCTTTTTTGGGTATAAACTCTTGGCTAGGCTTGTAAGGGCCCCAGGGCCATTAGCCTAGTAACCTCCTATGATCCTACAGATCATTCTAGATAGGAATAATTATCAACTAATAGCTTGTTCCAGAATACCTCCTTTGTCCCCTGATAAATATGCAAGATTCCTTAGTGCTTTAAACGATCTCTCTATTAGCAAAGACTCCTTTATTTTGGGTGACTTCAACTACCCTTTAATAAACTGGTATACTCATAACTCCAATGGAAGATATGTCCCAAAATTCCTAGACTTAATAAACAAAAATTCCCTTGAGCAACTGGTAAATAAACCTACTACAGGACACAGCGTTAGTGACCTGATTCTTAAAAATATGTTAACTCTTGTACTACTCTAATGGTATCGCCACCCTCAATGAAGTCTGACTATAAACATGTGACTTTCTCCTTTGCATTCCTAAAAAGCTCATACAGCAAACTCTCTGAATTTAAGGATTATAAACATGCTTACCTCACCCTGCTACATGGCAAAATATCAAAACACACTTAGGACTGCAGCTCTCCTGACCTTAATACAGTAGCAAGCTTCACTACAGAATACTACACCAATTTAGTAAAATACATAGAACTAACAGTCCCTACCAGAGCCAAGTATAATAGGAAATTCAATAGCAAACCATCCTGGTAACCCATCAACATAAATAAATAAATTATACAACAAAAAAAGACACCCATTAAATTCTATAGAAGATCCAAAACCCGTCTTCTAATGGATAATATCAAAACCATTAAAAAAAACTGAAGGAGACTATCCAGTCCACTAAAACAGCCCATGAATTTATGCTGGCCTCTGAAGCCAAAGATAATTATAATTTTTTTTGTTAGTTATGTTAGAAAACTAAAAAAAAAAATACTCTACTTGGTTCAAAATTTATAAAAAATTAGGTTTCCTTTTCTGACTCAAATGACGTTTCTTATACCCTTGCAAACAATTTTAATGCCACCTTCATGACTCAGACTTCTATTCAAAGCCCCCAAATATCTGAATCTATTAGTCCCTCAATTATTTCCAAAAATTATTTACCGAAAGTGCTAACCAAGACCAAAAATTCTTACTCCATGGAACCTGACAATATACCCGTCTGCTTAATTAATAGTCTTAAACATACCCTTACAGACAGACTCTTCAAACTGTTTAGTTACTGGTTTTGTCCATGATGACTGATGCACTGCAGTGGTGTTGCTCCTCAGTAAGGTTTGCCATACAACTGACTCAAGTAACTTCAGACCTATCAGCCTTACAACCATCATCTGCAGTCTCAAGGAATGTACTACAACTGACTTCCTAAATTGTGATATCAAAAATCTTATTACACTTTACCCTCCAACAGCTTGGCTTCATGAAGGGTACATCCTAAACAATCTTGTAAATTTCTTCAACAAGGTTACAGGGGCTGTAATTGTTGGTCATGCAGTGAACATGGCATATCTTGACCTGGCCAAGGCCTCTGACACCGTTCCCCAGCTGTCATCATATAAAAGCTAAATGCTTTAAAAATCAACCAATATGTGGTAAGATGGATAACAAACTGGCTGAAAGATAGACTCCACGCAGCGTGAGTTGCAGGTGCCTTATCAGAATATTTACTTCTCAGATATCCAAGCAGACAGCCAAGATCTGTGGCTAAAAAAGTTTACAGATGATTGCAAAATGTGATTTTATTGTTAAGTCACCCTAAGACACTCAAACCCTCCAGAATTACTCCCACTAGTAAACACTTGTACTAAAAAGGCCTCATACTAAATGATACAAAAATGTAGTATTACAGCTTTTTCTAGAAAGCCCCTCCTCTAATCATACTGTCTAAACATCACTCCTATACAAAATGAAAATGTACTTTGGGACCTAGGTATGTGGGTAGATATCTCCCTCTCTTTTGACCATCATGTGACAACAGTTGACAGTCCAATATTTGTACCAGTGCTAGAACCAGGAAATTAAATGTTCACCAACATGTAAATGCAACATAAAATTGAGAAACTGGAAGTTTTGTTATATGGATATGGATACTAAGATACAAGCCATTAAAATGTTTTAGTCCCTTTAGTCTCATACATAGGTCAGGCGTACTTTTATCAACCGGAGAAGACGTTGTGGATAGCAATTAAAAAGGAGTTGAAAGATTTTATCTGTGAAGGGAAGACAGCAAGGGTCAAGTGGAATAAGCTGATTCTACCAATAGAACAAGGTGGTCTAGGATTACCTAATTTGAGGGGGTATTTTAGAGCAACACAGTTAAGGCTCTTATACATAGCACAAGCAGAAAACTGTAATTCAGAATGAAAGGAATGATGCTGACACAGGCAGGAAACTCAGAAATAAGGAGAGATTGGGATTTTGGATGCAGACTCCTAAGGAGAACAACCAAAATCATACAGAATATTATATTCATAAAATAGCATGCAGTATTCCAAGAACCAAATCAGCATGAGAATGGTAAAAAAAAGATTTTGCCGATAGGGATGACTGTAGTCATGGATACAGATAATAGGCAAGAGGGGGCTGGAATTTATTAGAGAAAATTGGCAAAGGAACCAAGGTATTGGGAGCAAATAACTAGAAAGGGAAAAGTAACAGAATAGGAAGAGGCCAAGAATTTATTTGGACTGCAGGTTAGAGATTGCCTTCTCTATCAAGGATTGATATCAGAGTATAGGCAAAGAGAAAGAAATAGGGGGCTTCCTAAATGAAAGACCAGCTGTGGTAGAGTTTTTAATAGAATCTAGAACAGAAGCTGCCATTAAAAAGGAATAATTAGTAAAAAATATAAAATATTGCATGATAATGATAAGAATCAATCAGAGGAGCTTAGAAAGAATTGGGAAGAGAGACTGGATAAGCAATTCACAAAGAGACAATGGGGGAGATGTATGTATATCTCCCAAATATGCAACAAAGTCTAGAAAATTTAGGATCTTTGACTGGAAGCGTTTACACAGGTATTTTTATACCTCAAGTAGACGCCAAAGAATTTTTCCTCAGGTGGATAGCAAATGTAGGAGGTATGATGAGCAAGAAAGAGGTAGCTGGGAACATAGTTTCTGGGAGCGTAATGAGCTGGCAGACTTTAGGGATTCCCTGCAGACTGCTGTGTGAGAGATTCTGGGTGAGCAGATTGGACTGACTGGGGAGAATGTTTTTTTTTGAGCTATGCTACAGAATCAGAATTGCCTATACATACTTGCTACGTCTAATTAATAGTGGCTGCCAAAAAAGCAATTACTAGAAAATGGAAATCAAAGTCTAGATCAACTTTACTAGAAGTAGTGAATATAGTAACAGAGAGAAAACAGAATTGGGATCTTTAGAAAAGAGAAGAAGAACTACATAGGAAAAATGGGAATTGTAACAATATATGCAGAGCAGAAATGAGGTTTCAGAGGCAGGATTTGAATAAGCCATATAATGCTTAACTCACAATGACTGAATGATTTATAAATGATGTATAATGCTTGCAACTACAGTTGTTTCAGTGGTGTCTGTGATGTAAACTGTTTGCAACTAAAGAGGTATAATGTTGTATGTTTTTCATTTATATAAATGTAAGATTGCCTTTGTCATATGTGAAAATTTAATAATGATGTTTGGGAAAAAGATTTGCAAGTGAAACATAATGGAGGGACAGGCTTTTAACTCAGGGCCTCTCAAATGTCTGGAATAAACTTCCTCTGCATATTAAGCAGTGAGACACATTATCTTCCTTCAAACACAAACTAGATGACAGGAAGGATTCACTCCAGGAAATGGAGCTGTGACCTGAGGGATGGTACTGGCAAGGTGAGAATGGTCATGTGACTCAGTGACCTTGGAATATCTATGAATTTAAGAATTATACTTTTGAGAGCTTGTATGTTTAGAAATACAGAAGTTTAATTTGCAGCCACCAGGAATTCTCTTACTGCAAGACAATTTAAGAGAAAACTGCAAACTATGGAAATAGAAACTTAATTTACTGCACATTGAGAGCTGAAGAGTCAAGAAGTCTGAAAAGCTACTGCATGCCATAGGGAAAAAGCCTTAAAGGTATTTAATACGTTTACCTTTCAAGAAGAGAACAAAGTCAAAACAGTGGCATTTAAAGAGAAGTTCAGGAATTACTGTGAGTCTACAAAGCACATACCATTTGTTCATAATGAAGGCACACCACGAGTCAAGCCACATACTGAGAATCTGATGACGTTCATGATTCATTATTAAAATACTGAATAGTTTGTAGTATAAAAATTATATAGGAATTATTTTTTTTTGTAGTATAAAAATGAGTAAACATGTAGCAGGTTATTGAGAGACGAGATACTTAAACTTGTCAAAAACCATGGATGTATGTATAGCAAGTGAAATTTTAAATACAAATCTAAATAGATTAATTCAGGAAATAAATGTTTTGAAGACAAAATCTGAGGCAAGTAAAAATGTGAGCATGTACTGCAAAAAGATGCAAGGACGCATGGGGTAGTTGAGATTTAAGCCTCGTGTATAAGGTATGGTTATAAGTATCCCAAGAATCATTCAATCAGTTTTACAGAAGTTGTGAAAATGTGTGCTGAGAAGAAAGTTAATGTTGTTGAATATATTTATGAAATTAGTTATTTGCTAGTGCTGTTAAAGTGAAAAGAGCTGAGGGCCATCTCACATGCAGGTGTGAAGAGATTTTTTTTATGTGACAAAACACATTCCTTATATGCTGCATAAATATTTAGTCAAGGGGTGGGCATGTACTGATTACAGTATGGAGACAGTCATCACTCAGTTCCACAAAGTCCTGTTTTAATTTGTTGCTTCTTACAAGAATATAGTCATCAGGAAAGCAAAGTTCCTGTGTATCTTGTGAGTGTATACATGTCTTTACAGGAGACTTCTCCATACTCCTGAAACAAGTATACTCACCACTGTTTTCAAAGTCTAATTCCTGAAGTCCTGTTAAAGATACATGCATAAAATTAAGGCAACAAGGTGGCATCAATAAGCAGTCATGATTTCCTAATCATGACAGTGAAATGGTCAGCATGGGCTGTGCACAGCTGGAGTTATAAAGGAATGTTTACAAAAAAATATTAAAAAATAGGGAACACTTCCATGCTTACTTTAATGATGCAAAAATGGAGTGTGATACTTTCATGTTTTTGTTGGGGTATTCAGGCAGTGGGTATTGTTAAAAAATGATGGTAAATAATGTGAAGACATTCTAAGATATAAATGCTGTTTAGGTAAGCAGTTATGACTATTACCTATATTTTCATAAACATGTTAATTTTATGTAAGCTATGTGACCTTCAGGTAAACAAATGTTCGCATCTTATATAAAACATTAAGCACACAATGTTGTTACTGATATTTGCCATCTAACACAAATGATTTTGCAGATTAATATTGTTTTGAAGTACTGTGAAATTATTATAAACATAATTTGCAGAGATTTGGGAATATCACAAAAACAATAGTATGTTATCCCCTCATCACTGAAAAGCTCTTGAATCAGTGCACAATTCATAACTGATATCCTGGATCTCTTTTTCACACTTGCATAGATATAATATTTTGTTTGATTATAACACTAGTATCATTTGGCAAACAAAATACATTTTTTCCTAAATCTGCAATATAAAATCAACATCTACAAGCCGACCTTTGATACTAACACCAGTATATATAGCCCATTGTTTACTAAAGAGATAACATATTGCACATTTTTTATAACTCACACCATTTATCAGATATAGCTCTAATGAAGTGTGTCTTTAATAGAATAGTTTGGAGAAAAGCTCTCAGGAAGCAAGTAGTTTCCTGGATTAGAAAATCTCATGAAGCAAAGGTGTTAATTAAATTCCTTCTGCTCAGGGTTAAATAAATTAAATAGATGCCATCTTCTGGATATTTAGTATCCACCAAGGATGAATAAATGGAAGATGCACCCAGCAACATATCCCTCATCCTCTCTCACAGTGGCAGTGAACAGGCATTGCCTTTTCATTCTTCTCCCTCCTTGCCAGGTTACATATGTACCTGGACCATGAACATAATTTGGGTCATCTATGTCATGGTAAGGTCAAACAGCCACCATAATAAGGAAAATATTGAATTAATTTAGGCAAATGTGCAACGTATAATATATGGAATGTATGTCTGTGATAATATCAGTTAAAGACAAAACAGAGTTAGTCAATCATTTTTAACTTCATTATCTAGTTGAACTGTTATTTAAATCAGTGAGACCATAAAACACAGGGAATAAAAAAGTTTCTCTTTGCAAGGTTGTGTGATTTCAAAGGTAGCACATTTAGAGTTGTAGAGATGTTTATGTGTTGGGGGAGTATGCAGAAACATTTGACTGATTCGGTCAAAATCAAGAATGTGCATTCTTGATTTTACAGGCTCACTTTTATATGGTGTGATGTTTTGTGGTGTGGCATTCTGCGATAAATAGAATGCACTGGGCTAAAAGGTACAGGAAAAAAAAGAGTTTAGAGCACATTGCTAACATATTCAGGGCACCAAACAGTAGTGTAGCAAGGGTGGGGTAAAGGGCACAGCTGCCCCGGGCACAAAGCATTTTAGGACATGATTGAAAAGTGCAGAAATGCAGTTTCTTCATTATTTTTTCTGAACTTTTTTTTTCTCTTCACTTGAAGACCTGAGAGGGCATATATTGACCGTGAGAAATTGTACAAAGGTAGTGTTGTCGTCTCACAATAAGACGCTGTCCGGTTCGATTCTCAGCTAGACCGTCTTCTGCGTGGAGACATGCGTGAATGGGCGTACCTTTGTTGAAGGTTGTGCATCAGGGCTGGCAACTCGGCACGTAAATACCTATCTGCCAATCATTAGCAGACCGGAGTTCCGCTGTGGCGACCCCTAACCGGGAAAAGCCGAAAGACACAACAACAACCAATCAGTTTAATGCAGTATAAGCCAATGTCTCTTTTTTTTGGCTGGGCCACTATTTCAGGGAAAGGTGCAGATGCTAGATTAGCCAGCTATGGCTCTGGCACCAAATTATGCCACTGGCTCAAGAGCTACTAACACTGCAGTATCAGAGTAATAGAACAAATCCCCTTAATATAGATGGTCTGGTTTGTGTGAAGTTATGCATGGCAACACATATTTATACTGTGAAAGAAAAAACAGAATGGTATCTGAACACATTTAGAAGCAAATGCATAGATACAGAAACATCCCAAATACCATACAGTGCTCTATAATGATATCTTTCATAACAATGCTTGTTTACAAGCTTAGGAAATTTGCCATGAAATAGCATATACTAATAAATTATAATACTATTCCAGTCATGCATGCTCTAATGAAAGCACAGCAGTAGAACAGAACAAGAATGGAAACAAATGGAAATTTAGAATATTGTTATAAAGCAATTACAGCCAAAAGAAGAAATGAAAACTAAAGTTGCTATTGTAAAACAAGACAAGATTTGCACGGCTCCATGACTACAGTGCAACACATTAGTGATGAACATTCAGAAGTGCGATCACTATGTACATCACAATGATACTGAAATAATGACCAACGAAAGTCATAGTTTTGCATTTATTGCATTTTTGCTGAAGGAGCTTTACTCCTTCCCTCTTCCATGTTCCCACACCCCTGCTACATAAATCTGTGAGATCACTTTATGTCACTGAAAAGTGAATTTTCAAAGACAGGATAAGCCTGATCTTTAAACATAAACAGAACAAGTCACATGCACAAACTTTTGTAATCTGCACATTATAGTGATAATTAAAATAACTTGCAGTTAAGGTTGACACTTGTTTTGAACTGACCTAATTATACAGATAAAATGATAAAAAAAGATAACATTATACATATCTACTGTTGACAAAGCAGTCTTAAGATTCACAAACGTGACATTCTTTTCAATAATCAGTGCAAACCGTGCATTCTAGTTAATAAAGCTAGATAAAGAAAGCTCAAAAGTATGTGCATTTAATGCACCATTAACCATTATCTCTTTGAGATTTAATTAGTAGAAGTAGTGTTTCCAAAGAGCTGTTGCACAAGTGATTGAAGGCTTGGGAAAGTTTTCTAAACACAAGCTTTAACCTGTTAGTGTAGAATAAGGCACAGAAAGAGTTTGATATCAGTATGATACAGTTGTTAAATAGATTAAGACAGTGTAAGAGTGAATGTAACATATGAATGATAAGTCTGAAATGCGCAGACAATTTTCTAATGTCAGACAGACTAAAGCCTAATGCAGAAGACATTTGAGCAATTCTGCAAATACAGAAGAAAATGACAGAAACAACTATATCGATTTCTAATGATGCAGTATATCGCAAATTTTGTAAATATTGCATTTGGGATAACTATGCCTCTAAAAAAGCTACTATAGCAACCAGTGATAGATGTCTGTGAAACTTCAATTAATATGTCTAGAGTATATAATTTAGGTGGAAAAGATCATAAGTCATTGCAAAGCATTTTCAGAAAGTATTTGCACATAATACCTCCAAGACTACAAAAAGTGTTACTTAATCTACAGAAGTAGAAAGCAACTGCACATAATGAACACACTGAACAGGGCACATTTTCCACTGAAGCATGAAGAACTGATTGAAGAACTAGAAAGTCTTTTGGTAATATTGAATAAACAATAACAGAATAAATAGTAAAATAATTCCAGAGATGTACTGACACTGACATAGTAAAGCATTTATTGAAGAAAACTATAGTGAGAGGCTAGATTGATCAAAATCATTGGCAAGGATAAGTATTAATTTTCTTTTAATGCAGGAATAAGTTATATTCAAAAGTTATCAATGCTAATAAAATATAGTTCCCAATCAAATGAGAAGACAGATGATTGAAAAGATACATGAAATACTTCAGGGAGTGGTAAAGTGCAGAGGAAGAAGAAGAGATACTAGGCATTCCAACAGGGACCTTGATTCAAGCAAACAAGCAGAGATGTGTCATTTGTAACTCACACCATAACACTAATCCACAAAAAGAGATTTTAGTTAGCATAGGTATGAAAATCCTTATAGTGAAAAGTATCTTCATCCATGAAATCAAATTGGCACAGACTTGTTTCGTTAACTAGGTGTAGGTGAGATTAATGAATTAAATACTATGTTCTCAAGACAGTGAAACAAATTCAGGAATTCAGAAGATTTGTGTATGAGTGGAAAACTCACCTCTATAATACCCTGCCATTTCTCAAGGAATTATTTAACTGGAATTGTGTCACAATGCTGTATAGTACTTACCTATGAACCAGGAAACGTATAAATATGTAATAGCTTCATATAAAGTTACAGAGGGTAATAAAGTTGAATAAACAGTCTTTCTTTTCTTTGGACTGGATTTTGTGTTTCATTTTGTGATGCTATTATGTGAAAACAATGAATGATCAAGCGTTCTAGCATTTTAGGTAAGTCTGAAATTATTAAAATAAATGTGATTTTTTTGACATTATTATTAAAGACTGTAATGATCTTTCTTATTCTTGCCCTTTTAGAGAACTAAGATTCCCAATATTCAGGAAGCTATGGATGTAAATAATTTCTATATCAGGACTGTTGTAGAGTTAAATAAAATGTAATTGCATTCTAGTATTGTCTTTTTTGTGAATAAAGCTTTCTGTTTCTAAAATTCTTCTTCTCCATCAATACTAGCAGATACATAACTTGCTGTACAGCTGCACAGAGATCATTAAAGAGATATTTACTAGGACAGAAGCTTTAAGCAGAATTGCTGCAATAAGGTGAAACATGGGATTCACTAACTGAAAGCCAAGCAGAACTTTATCAAATAATAAAGCTTTTTTACTTTGCTATTATATTTGTATATATGACTAAAGTAATAAACGATTTTAGATAAAACTTTTTTTTTGCAAATAAAGGGTCAAGAGTTTTTAGGTCTGTTGAGTCTGCAATTACAACATATCCTTGTCATGGAGCTGTTGTAGACTGAATGCAATATTTCAGACAGTTTAAAGTGTTAAGGCTTAAGGCTTTTCTCACTAACTTTCCATCCTCCTCAGCTTGGGTAATACGTGCATAATCAGTCTGCATAGGGATGAATAAACATTCGGAAGAGATACACGCTACTCAGATGGAATTTGAATTCTATGCTGTTGGTGAAGTAAAAAGAGAACACATACATGTTTGGATGCTTTTAAATTGTATTATAAACAAAAATCTGTTTAAACAAGTCTGTCTCTTGCAGACTATACTGATGTGCTTCATACTGGTCACTCCTGTAGTAGCCTAAGCTAATATGCGTTATATACTAAACAGGATATAACAGCCAGACAGTTTCCACAGCTGCAGGGCACCTTCTACACATCCAAACCATTAGTCATCTTGAGCTGAGTTAACTAAAAAGACAGGTGTAGGTGCAAAGCCCTTCAGTGCTTTCCTGCCACAGAAGACAGCCTACTCTCTGGGCTTCGGAGGGTTGACAGTTGGCTTGTACCGTTCCATTGTTGGGCAGATAAGTTACCTTTGGGAAAAGCCTTCCATATATTATTTTAATGTTTAAATTTACTCTCCTGTATAGGATATTACTTTTAAAGCTAGGAGCATGTGTTTTTTACTGACTTTGATGCAACTTTGCTGTACTTTTAAATGTACTTTTAAATGTGAGCATATTTTTTTGTTTGGCAATTTAAAATTTGATTTAAAAACTCTAAAAAAAAACTTTTTTCTGTGGAGAAACTAATTGTATATTACTTTTGGGGGTTGGTAAAGTGTATTAGACTGATTTTTTACTGTGTTTTTGTTAGGAAAATAATTTTAACAAAATGTTTGGCTTGACCATGGAAAAAACTAAATGTCCCATGGTTGACCATTCTTCCAGCTACAAAAAGAAAATATTAACTAAATAGCTTTTGCCACCACAGCAAGCTAGCAATTTGTCTCAGCCACAGGTGGTTGAATCTGCTGTGGCCAAAATACTTCCTCAGGTCATTTATCTTTTTTACCAGATCCCTCTGGTGCTGCTCATACAGCCACTATGGACTGGGGGTTACCACATCTGCTGCAGCTGTTGAGGTCCCCTTAGTGGGCAAGGGAGAGACACTTTTGTCAGCCTTGGCAGAAGGTGCAGGGAATGTGTACCTGCTTAGCCAGAATATTGTGCTCATCCCTGGCGAAGGTGTTTCTGCCATTAAACATCCTGTTTGCCCTAATTTGCCTGTCAAAAAGAAACAGAAAATTAAACACATATATTTTCCTGCTCCAGTGTCACTTGATAAGAGCTTTAGTAAAGGAGAACAGCACCCAAAAACTGAAAAACACATATGATTTTTACCAAATCATGAACTTTTCTGCACTGCTAATACCTTTGTATCAAAGTAAATGTTCACTGTAATTTTCTAATTTGACATGCCCCAAAATGATCTGAAGGAGGCTGCCATGGCTAGCGTGATTCTGTTTTACAGTCAATGCCTTTGCCTTCTTGATGTCATGCTAGAGGGACAGAAATAAATCCTTATGATGAGGGGATCATTTACTGTGGTTTTACTCTATCTATTTACAAAATGCTGTGACTGCCTACTTTACACTGTTGAAAAACTAGCCAGTGTCCTGAACCCTGAGCAGCTTAAAACTACATTAAATGAGTTCCAAAGTTGACAAACTTCACATAGAGTTCTGTAAAATCTTAGATATGTAAAGTAAAATCCAAGAAGGTAGACAGAGATATAAAATTCCAAACCACTCTAGTGGAATAGCTGTACACTTTCACCTTAGCAAGCTTCCTCGGGCATGTAATACTAAATTAGGAAACAGAATGTTTTAAATAGGTAAAAATCAGTCACATGATGTAACAAGTCACATGATATAAAAAATCACATATTTGCTTAGTATCTAAGCACTAAAGCATGTAATTCTGAAAGAATGGTTACATAAAAATGGATGCTGTTTTACAGAACTCTGTGGGAAGTGTTTGTCAACTTTGGAACTCATTAAATATACTTTTAAGTTGCTCATGTTTCAGGACACTGGTGGTTTTTCAGTTTGACTGGTTTCTACATTGCCTGACTTGTCACCACACTAATAGTGATTATTTATATTGTATACTGTTATTTTTATAGGTGGGTGTGGTGGACATGAACAGAAATGGCATTTCGTCATCCAGTAACGTGCCAATTAGATCATTTTTGTCCATTTCGGACATGATAAACATTGTTACTAGCCCTGTGTTAATGCGGCTTGATGAAGGTCTTGACGATACAATGGAGAATACCACCCAACATCTTAATCTACTAGATCAATATAATGACAAACTACAACGTTTCAAACAAATATACTTGACCTTTGAGTGCTTACAGTAGCAGTGCCTAAGCTTTAATATTTATTTACAATGCAAAATTATACCATGAGGACTTTAAGATGCTGACAACTCATTAATTTGAGTTGCTCATTTCGATATATGTAAATAATGCTTGTGTTCTTTGAGCCCATAGAGATACAATTGAAAGAAGATGTGGAAAATATTTATACAAATTTACTCTCCAACACTGAACTAAATAATCATTCTACCCTGTTGCAGAAAACACTTGGCAGAATATTAGCCTTTGAACAGAGGCTATTAGAAACTAAAAGAAGCAAATTACGACAGGACATGACCGACTTCAAATGGGCTATGTTTTCAACTGGCCTAAACAGAATCCAGTGTCAAACCCCTAATTTTTAAAACATACTAGTTTCCTAATTTAGTATTACATGCTTGAGGAAGGCTGCTAAGGTGAAAGTGTACTGCTATTGCACTAGCTTAGTTTGGAATTTTATCCATGGTTTAGAATTTTATACCTTTGTCTACCTTCCTGGATTTTATTTTACATATCTTGGATTTTACAGAACTCTATGTGAAGTGTTTGTCAACTTTGGAACTTATTAAATGTACTTTTAAGCTCCTCATGGTTCAGGACACTGGTTGTTTATTTTACTTTGACCGGTTTCTACAGTGCCTGGCTTGTCACCACACTAATACTGATTACTTACGTTGTGTGCTTTTCACTGTCAGCATCAATCCGCATTTTAATTACTTTGCTTTTTCATTAGTGGTCATCTCTGTTGAAGCATTTTTAAGGAATGTTTTAATGACAGGCTTGAAAATGTAGCTGAGTTAATCGTTGTTTTCAAAGTAACAACTATTGTTCAGTGTTCATGTGTGAGAAATCTGACCCTTGTGATTAATATGTGTTACTTGGGCTGCGATGGTTTAGGTTCATAGGTTCATAGGTAGGTACTAGGCTACCTGCCCGAAGCATTTATAAGCCTAGCTAGAATGTGTTGGCTTTCGCCGTCCCCTTAGATTAGTTCCCTGTGCCTCTGTCCAGCAGAGCCACTGAAATGATCCCTGGTGTAAACTTTCTGTTTCCCATCCACTCGTCAAGGTTTCTCTTGAAGAGTGCTAGTGAGGAGCTCTGCCTAATGTAGACTGGAATCTTGTTCCAGAGGATGGGAAGTCTCTGGGACAGGAATCTATCCCTCCAGCACGTCCTATTTATTGTTGTGGTGAGGTTTAGATCCCTAGAGCGTGTGGCTCAAGGGGATAAGGTTTTCTTTAGGTGGAGCATGTCCATCAATTCTGGGTTGGACATGGCCTTGTATGTCAGGCAGAGATCACCTCTGAGTAGGTGGTATGCAACCATTGCATTCACAGTTTTAAATATCGCAGCTAGAATTAAAGTCTTTGATAATCTCCTTTCCCCAACTCCAGAAGAAACATGCACTTTTACAGAAATTACATAGTAGAAAAAATGCATATATTGACAGAAAATAAGAAGAGATAATTGAACATATCTGCTTTCTTTCTTTGTGGCAGTGAATTTTATTACAGGGAATGACATTTGTATCTGAAAACTAAGCCTTTGTTTAGACTCGAGGATACACCATTTATCTGAGGTGTGATACTGGCAATCTGTACCTGATAAAGCACATTTAAATGTCATTGTTTTCTTAATGGCTCTTTTGTTAAGATAAGTGACCTAACTTAATTACTGTGCCACTCTCAGTAGCTGTTGTGATGTAACAGATAAGACTGATGCAGTAAAGAAAGGCAAACATAATGATTAAATTATGTTTTTTTTCTGTATGTGAAGTGTTGCGGTGGTACGGCGGTAGCGTTGTTACCTCACAGCAAGAGGTTCTCCCGTTCGATTCTCAGCTGGGCTTGGGAGTGCCTTCTGTGTGGAGTCTGCATGTCCTTCCCGAGGTTGGGTAGTGGTCGAAAGACATGCGTGCGTAAATGGGCGTGCCTTCATTGAAGGTTGGGCGTCGAGCTGGCACCTCGGCGTTTCATATAAATCTACTGCCAATCATTAGCGGACCAGAGTTCCGCTGTGGCGACCCCTTACCGGGAAAAGCCGAAAGACAAACAACATGTGAAGTGTTTAGTGTTAGATTACAGTGAAGGGAAATCACTTTTAAGGAAAGAACAACTTGACTTTTGGATGGCGTTCTCGTTTAAGAATGGCTCAAGATCTTGTACAGGCTATTGACCCTTCTGGTGGTTTATTTCCTGAATACTCTTTTCCTGAAAAGTTTCAAACTGAATTCTGTTTCAGACTCAGAGGAGAGCATGTTCTCTGAATCTCCCTGTCAATGATTCTCTTCCTTGGAGACTACTTCCAGAATTTATCAGTAGGAGAACAGTGAGACTTCTCAGTCTTTCAGAAAATACTATGAAATGTTAAAATTGGAATTCCCAGAACCTCACCACATCTCCCCAGTACTGCAACCATTGGAGGATGTGTTTGGCACAGTCTGTAGTTTCCCTGATAGCCAACCTGCTGCACCAAG
The DNA here is from genome assembly GCF_019279795.1 of Protopterus annectens. Classification (NCBI taxonomy): domain Eukaryota; kingdom Metazoa; phylum Chordata; order Ceratodontiformes; family Protopteridae; genus Protopterus; species Protopterus annectens. The sequence continues at coordinate 411,706,368 of NC_056745.1, forward strand.
AAAGCAGATAGAATGTACAAAGTTCCCCAGTCTATCAAATTTCTATAGACTCTTCCCAGACCTGACCAAGCAGCTATAGCTTTAGGCAATCCAGCTGCTGCCAAATATTTTGTTAATTCTAATCCTTCCTCTTCTGACAAGGATGGTAAAACAATTGATATGTCTGGGAGAAAAGGGTTTATGCTTTTACAATTTTAATGTTTAGAATTTTGAATTGTCAGGCTCATATCTAATTGTGAAACAGGAATGTTTTATTTGTAGTTCCTTCCTATGATGAAAAATGTGCTTTGTGTCATTAGGTCTCTTTGATTTCTGAGTTTATCACTCATTATTTAAAGGTATCACTTTGTAGGTACTACATCCATGGCTGTAGACACAGGTACTATGTTGAGGAGGTTTGCCTATCTGCATTCATAAAAGCTCCCAAAAGATGTAAAAAAGATGGAATTTTAAATTCCCCTTTGGATAGAGATTTAGTTTTTCATTATCAAAAAATGTGATGAGAGGGGTAAGCTGATACAGGGATTCTGTCAGACTTTTCATCCATCTTCTTCTAAATTTTCAAAGGGTTTTTCTGCTCCCTTGTCTAATTTTGGCAGCAAACAAAACAAAACAAACAAACAATTTCAGCAAATTGCCACTAAGCAAAATTTAAAAACAATGACAGGGCAGTACCAAAAAGAAAGCAGAAATCCTGCAAACCAAAAGGATAGTAAAATAAGTCAGAATGACTATATTACAGACCTTCCCCCCCTTCCACCCTGGTCGTCTGTTATCATTTCCAGAAAGGCTGAATCTCCATTTCTTGCTTTGGCAACAGATTGTTTCAGACAAATCGGTTCTAAGACTGAGAGGAATAAAGAAGGAAAAGCCATTCTCAACTTCTGTCTGGCAAATGGCTTGATAGTAGCCAACACATGGTTCAGAAAGAGAGACAGTCACAAGATCACATACAAGAGTAGCCAACTTGCAACTCAGGTAGACTTCCTCCTAGTAAGGAAAAGGTACTTGGGTAGAATCCATGATTGCAAAGTCATCGCCAGTGAAACAGTCGGCCCATAGCATTAACCATTAGTTGCCACAATCAGCTGCAAGCAGTGGTCAGAGAAGGCTCTAAGGTCAACAAAGACCAGGCTGGAGAGAAAGTACAGGAGTTCAAGGAATTACTCCGGTCTCTAGCACGCCAAGAAGAGGAGGAAATAGGTACAGTTGAAGAAAAGTGGCAGCGCCTAAAAACAGCATGTGTTAGGACTACTGAAAAGATATTTGGCCGAGTCAGGTATGGAAATAATGTACATAAAGAAAGCTGGTGGTGGAATGCAGAAATCCAGGAAGTCATCAAAAGAAAGAAGGAGTGCAGGAAGACGTGGGAGATAGAAAAGACTGACCAGGCTAGGAAGGAATACTGGTTGGCTAACAAAGAAGCTAAGAAAGAAGTTGCAATAGCAAAGAATAGGGCATTGGAGGCACTCTATTAACTTCTGGAAAGTAACCCAGTAAGGGGCACAAAGAAACTATTTCAGGTTGCAAGACAAAGACAGAAAGATAAAGAAGATAGTCAGACACCCTTCATAAGGGATGTCAGCAACAACCTGCTCACCAGTCCACAGGACATCAAAGGCAGATGGAAGGAATATTTCCAGCAGCTTCTGAATGAAGAAAACCCCACAGAATCTGTACTGCCCCAGAAATAGTCTGCAATGAGAGAAGAAGAGGATCCCACCTTAGAAGAAGTAGGAGCAGCACTAAGGAAGATGAAGTCAGGGAAAGCAGCAGGCTCAGATGAGGTCACAGCAGATATGATAAAGATGCTGGGTGAGATGGGGAGAAATGGCTCCTGAGGGTACTAATTGCAGTGTGGAGAGAAAGGCATATCCCAGATGACTGGAGAATAAGCATACTCATGGCAGTGTACAAGAACAAAGGGGACATCCACAACTGTGGGCAGTACAGAAGCATCAGACTCCTACCACATTGCATGAAAGTTCTGGAGAGGGTGATTGATAAACGGATATGCAGAGTAGTAGAATGTAAGATGGGAGATGAGCATTTCAGATTCAGATCAGGATGCAGCACAACTGACCTGATGTTTGCATTGAGACAGATACTTGAAAAGAAGCTAGAGATGAGGAGAGAGTCCAACTGAGCATTCCTAGATTTGGAAAAAGCATATGACAAGGTCACAAGGGCAGTACTGTGGTGGTTTGAAGTCCCAGAAACATTGGTAGAATTAGTGCAGGCTATGTACAAGGACCCAGTGACTCAAGTACAAACAGTGTTCCGCCTCACAGAGGGGTTCCCAGTGGGAGTGGGTGTACACCAGGGTTCAGCTCTGAGCCCACTGCTGTTACCACTGGTGATGGACTACATTAGCAAACAGTTTGGAGGGGACAGATCAACAAAACTACTGTATGCAGATGATGTGGCATTACAGCCAAACTCTGAGTTAGAACTTCAGCAAAGGATAGGAGAATGGAATGCAAATCTGAAGGCACATGATATGAAACTAAGCACAGATAAGACGGTGATAATGGCAGAAAATTGAGGAACTCAGAAGAAGCTGAGAATAGAGATAGAAGGGAAGATAGTGGAACAGGTAAACAGCTTCAAGTATCTGGGAGAGGTGGTTGAGGAGAAGGGTTGTCTGAATGAAGAGGTCAAAGCTGGAATCAGAGGGGCTGCAGCCAACTGGCATAGATTATCAGGTGTAGTCTATGACAGAAGAATGCTAAAGAAGCTGAAAAGTAAGGTGTACAAGACAGTGGTGTGACCAGTACTGCTGTATGGTACAGAAACCTGGGCAGCAAAGGCAGAACAGTTCAAGAAGCTAGAGGTGATGGAAATGAAGTGCCTGAGAAAGATGGTAGGATGCACGCTGTGGGGCAGATGAAGAAATGAGGACATAAGAGCAGAAGCCAAAGTAGCTCCAATTTCAGAAAAATCAAAGAGAACAGATTACAGTGGTTTGGACACACATGTAGAAAAGCAGAAGACAATCTGGTGATAAAGATTTGGGACAGACAAGAAGAAGGTAAGAGGAAGTAAGGACATCCAGCAAAGATGTGGATGGATTGTGTGAAAGAAGATCTGCGACAGTCAGGCATGAGTGTTGAAGAAGGCAGGAGTGTGGCACTGAATTTAGAGAGTTGGCGACAGTTAACATGATACCCTGACCCATGTAGAAAAAATGGGAAAAGGGGGGCTGATGATGATGATGATGTTGGTTCTGAGACTGACTGATTCAGTAGGAATACAGATGGTAGTGGGAAGAAATTCCTCCTTTCCAGGGAATTACTCCACATCCACCAGACCAAAACCCTCTGTCTGATCCTTCCTATCCTACTGTACATGCTCTCTCAGGGATAACAGAAACAGTGCCTCCTGCCCAGTGAGGAAGAGGTTTTTATTCAAGAATGTTTCTAATGCCAAAGAAAGAAAATGCATGGAGACCAGTTCAGGATCTTTTTCTCTTATTGTCCAAGTTCAAAATGCTTTTAGTACACAATATTTACCCCTTCTTCCTCATTTGAGTTTTTGGGTAACATTTGATTTAAAAGATGCTTATCATCATATTCCTATCTATCCAGACTTCAGGCATTTCTTAAGGTTTTTGCATGTCAGGATCACTTTATCAGTTTTCTATCTTACCCTTTGGGCTATCCACTGCTTGAAGAGTGTTCACAAAGTGTTTTGCTCAAGATATAGCACATTTCTGGCTATAAGGAATCTACACTTTTCCATATTTAGATGACTCGCTTATCTTTGTAGAGGCCTTTCCAAGGTGTTAGTAATCTCTCACTTGGGTGATGGATCTCCTATGCAGGCTGAGATTCCAAGAGAACATTCAAAAGTCTTTTTTGACTCCATCACACAGGAGCATATTCCTGTGGGTGTTTGCTAAACCATCATTACAAAGAGCTTTTCTTCCATAGAAAAAAAATAGATGTATATTTAGACAGGAGTGGCCTTAGGTTAACTGGTGCCCTAGGCAAAAGGGCTCCATGGCACCCCTCCACACCACCCGGTGCCCCCATCCTGGTCTACCTACACCAAATAAATGCTGGAAAAGCACCCCTGCCAGAGTGGCGCCCTAGGCAGCCACCTAGTTGGCCTATGCCTAAGGCCAGCTATGTATTTCGATCTTTTCCAGGGGTTTCCACTCAGACTTTTGTCAGTGAGTATTGTTTCTGCATTTTCGACTTTTTAAGCCTTTCGATTGCTATTTCTGCCTGTTTTATTCTGTTATTACCTGTTATTACCCACTAGTGAGTAAAGAAACTACCCCTTGACCAAACAAGGAAAATGGAGAAACACAGGAACCAAGACAAAGCCCAGGGATCAGCAAATCTGATCACTGGAACAAACTATTAGGAAAGTATGGAAAACAAGAGTATTTTTTTTGCAAAGCCATGGACAGGATCATAATGGACCTCATAAATAAAGACATAGGGAATTTGCAGACTTTGGATCCATCCCAGTTTGGCTTTGTCAAAGGCAGATCATGCCTTCTAAACTTGGTTGACTTTTTCGAAACAGTCACCAAAGCCATTGATGAGGAAAGGCAGTCCATACAGCCTACCTCGATCTGGCGGGCCTTCGATACAATACCCCACTCGGTATCATTGAAAAACTCATCAGCTTAAATGTTAACCCATACATCACAAGATGGGTTGCAAACTGGCTGAGTGACAGAACCCACAGGGTCAGAGTTGCTGGCACCATGTCAGACTCAAAGCCTGTCACAAGTGGTGTACCACAGGGCTCAGTCCTGGGCCCACTCTTGTTTGGCATCTACATTTCAGTACAAGCAAACACAGGAGGATTATGGCTGACAAAGTTTGCAGATGACTGCAAACTGGGCCATAGTAGAAAACACATCTGACACAGATATCCTTCAGAAGGGTCTCACAGAAACGGATAACTGGTGCCAGAGCCATGGCCTAAAGTTAAATGCCAAAAAATGCATAGTCATACCCTTTGGGAAAAACAAGGTTACCCCTAGCTACCAAATAGGTGGCACTCCACTGAGCACAGAAGAAGTTATCAGGGACCTGGGGACCCAGGTTGATAGTAGTCTGTCATTCGACACCCATGTAGCTAAAGTAGTTAGGAAGACCTTCTACATTGCCCACCTTATCATGAAGGGATTCTCGTCTAGATCAAGGGAGGTCATAGTCTCCCTATACTCATCACTCATCAGACCAATGATTGAGTACAATGCCCCATTCGGAATGTATCTGACCCGACACTTGCAGCAGCTGGAGAGGCCACAAAAGTTCCTCACCAAAAGGATAAAGGGTCTCAAACATCTGTCCTATGCTGCCCGACTGAAAGAACTCCAGCTCTATTCAGTCGCCACCATAAACTGCTCAGAGGTGACCTTTGCCTAACATACAAGGCCATGTCAAACCCAGATTTGATGAATATGCTTCACCTCAAAAAATCTAGATCCGTCAGAGCCACAAGGGCGGATGACTTAATCCTCGACACGGCTATTAATAGGGCGTGCTGGAGGGATAGATTCATCACCCAAAGACTCCCTATGCTGTGGAACAAAATCCCGGTATATGTGAGGCAGAGCACCTCGCTGGCCTTGTTCAAGAGAAATCTTGACCAATGGATGGGAGATCGCAGATATACCCCAGGGATTACCTCAGTGTCACTGCTCGACAGAGGCACAGCAAAATAATGGGTATAGTTCCCCATACTAAAGGGGTGGCGTAAGCCACAAAACTATGGGCTAGGCTTGTAAATGCCCTCGGGCAGATAGCCTAGTATGAACCTATGAACCTATGAACCTCAGAAGTCTGGGTCTCATGGCATGTATGATTCTCATGACACCTTTGCTAAGACTCCACATGAGAAAGATACAGTGGTATCTGAAGTCTCTTTTGGTCTCAGATCCAGCACCCACTATCTTTTCATATTCTGATTTTGGGATTTGTGAGAAGAGAAATAACTTGGTGAAGACGTCAAATATCCCTGAATCCATGTCTACCCTTCTCTCCTCCTTCTCCAAAGCAGTCAGTCACCACAGACATCTCGGACTTTGCATGGAGAACAATGTCAGGGGGTATAAAAGTGTACACCATCTGGGGCAACAAAGACAGACACAAGCACATAAATGTAAAAGAGATGTATGCTCTTTTAAAGGCACTCAACTATCTGAATCACTTTTGGTATGCAGGACCACTTCAAGTTGTTATGGACAATGCCACAGTGATGTAGTATCCAAACAAACAAGCAAGGGGGAACCACATCTTAGCCCCAGTGCAGACTAGCCATGTTAGCAAGGGATATAGCTTTACAGCACAATCTCACACCACAGGCTTCCTATATTCTGTCAGAGCAAAACCATGTGGCAGACAAGCTGAGCAGTGCAAAGTCAGACCCTCACAAATGAAAAGTAGATCATGGGAGCAGTCTTCCAAGATTTGATTCCTCTGTGAGGAGTCCATCAAGTAGAGCTCTGTGCCTCATCCCTGAACAATCAGCTAGCAAATTATGCTCCAGGGCTCCATACAAGAAGGCCTGCAAGAAAGGTGCCTTTTCTTTTCCTTGGACAGGAATGTTTCTATATTTGTTTCCACTCTTTCCATTGATATCCAGGATACTTATGAACATTTAGAAAGACTCCCCCAAGATCACTGTGGTGACTTCCTTTTTGCCCAGGCAACAGTGGTTCTCCCTTCTTTTGGAATAGGCTGGGTGCAATTACCACAAGCTTCCTCGCAGACTGGATCTACTCAGATAAGAACAGGTGTGTCTGATACATCCTGACCCTAAACAGCTTCAACTGACTTCCTGGATGATAGTGTCTTCATACCTTTTAGGCACCTGTTTGCTGAGGATGTTCAGTAGGTGCTACTAATGGAGTATATTAACAAATGGAAAATGTTTTCTAGTTGGTGCCAACAACATAACCAGCACCAACATAACCAGACCAGCAGGGACAGTGCCTTACTCTTATGTCAAGGTTCATTTGTCAGCCACTTCAGCTTGTCTGGTCATGGAGTCCCCTCTTTTAAGGCATTCACGTCAAAATGTTTTTGAAAAGGGTTTTAAAATAGACACCTCCAAGAAAACTGCTGGTTCTTCCTTGCAATCTTAAATTTGTGTTAGAGATGCTAACATTAGCTCCATTTAAGACAGCTCATGTGAATGACTTGAGGTTCCTATCATAAAAAAAAAAACAGTTTTACCGGCTGTTTTTGACCTCTGTAAGAACAGTATTTGACCTGAAAGCTCTTAGGATGGGTCAACCTTATCTCATTTTCCACAGAAACCAAGTTTCCTTGAGAACTAATCCTTCTTTTATGCCTAAAGTGGTATTTGAGTTTATTTCAAACCAAACTATCTATCTCTCTTTGTTCTTTCCTGAATCCCAAAATGAGGGAGAATGTATATCTCATAACTTGGATGTCCACAGAATAAAGTCTTTTAGGACTTCCAGTCAGATGTTCAATTCTTGTGAAAGTAAAAGGGAGAGACAACCTGTGTCAAAGCTGCCTATTTCCAAATGGTTGTGTCATACTAACCTTTTGTTATTCCCGTCACAACAAAACTATTCTAGAGAGGGTCAAGGCATATTCTACCAGGGCCTTGGCTTAATCTATGGCTTTTTGGAAAGGGCTGTTCTCCAGATGTATTCTAATAGCAGCAATAGGCAACAGGCAGTTCTCTGGGAAAATCAAATTTCTTCCTTTTTACCTGTCACTATCGGGGTCCCTCAGGGCTCCATTCTTGGTCCACTTCTTTTCTCTTTATTCATTAATGATCTCCATGTAGCAATTCCTCAAGCCACCTGTATTCAATATGCAGATGACTCCACACTAATATGCTCAGAAACCTCTTCAACTGAACTACATTCTCTTACTCAAAATGTTTTCAACACTGTAGAAACATGGTTTACCAAACGTTGCCTCCTTCTTAATGCCAAAAAAACAAAACTCCTTCTCTTTACACCCACTACTAGGTCCACCCCCTTAGACTTCTCAGTCTCTTCAAATAATGGCACTGTCATTTACCCTGACTTTACCACCAAACTATTAGGAATAACCATTGACAATAATCTCACATTTGATCACCATATAAACAACACCATTAAAATAGTCAACAGAAAAATAGGATCATTATATAGAATAAAACCATTTTTAACCACAACAGCCAGAGCCAAGATCGCTCACTCCCATCTTATCTCAACCCTTCTGTATGCCTCACCTATATTTACCAACCTCAAGAAAACTAACCTCAACAAATTAGCAACTTCCTACAATAATATTGCCAGATTCACTACTGGCAATCCCTTCAGAACTCACCACTGTTCTAATCTTAGGCAACTAGACTGGCTGGAATTCCAAATCCATCTGATAATCCCCCAACTCACAATGGCCCACAAAATATTTTACTAACCCAATAATACCCCTATACTCTCAAAACTCTTAATCCCATATAATAATCTGAACTCCTTACGTTCTTCTAACAAACTCCTTGCTGGCCTAGCAAAGCCTAATAATACAGCTGGTGACTCTCTGTTTACTAATACAGCAGGAAAAAACTGGAACCTGTTACCCAATGAACTAACACTAATTACATCCTTGCCACTCTTTAAACAAAAACTCAAAAAACACCACCAAATGCACAGGCTATGCCCTTGTAGTAACCCTGACTAACAACCATCTTCTCCCCTGTTTCTTCCTCTTCTAACCAAAGTTCCAAACATTTAAATACTTAATCTTGTATTATGACTGACACTATTTAAACTCTAATCAACTTATTGCTTATATCCTTGAACCTGTTGTGAACTATTGTACATAACTCTTACTGTATTATAACTGTTTTAGCTTTCTTAAGCAATATGTTCACTGTTACTTTTCTTAATGTGTTCTGATCTCTGAAATGTAAAAACTTCCTGTTTTATTTGGTTTATTAATCCTGTATTTACCATGTAACAATATTTTTATACTTTTTATATTTTTGTATATCTGTGTGGAGCTTTTCTCCCCGGGCCTCTACTGAAAATGGATATATATCCAGCTAGACTAGCCCGGTCAACAAATGTAAAATAAATAAAAATAAAATAAATAAAACGTGGTCCTCTATACAAAGAGTTGTGAAGCACAAGCTAGATTCCTTCTCCAGGTCTAGCAAGGTCAGACATTTCACAAACCAGTCTCCAGGGGATCCTGGACCAATCTCCTTCCACCTTCCAGTCGTTCTAAGCTGTGGTAACCTGTCCATATAGCTTTGGCTACTGCAATAGTTATCAATACGAAGAACATAGTACAGTTGTGTATGTAAATTTACCATAATAGTAGATGTTTGAATAATTACTGCTGCAGTAGCCACTCCCCCCCCCCATTTTTTGGTGTGTTCCTAGCCAATATCTTTTCAGGGCTCAGCCTCCCTCTCTCTGTTTGCATGAAAGCACTGAAGGGCTTAGCACCTAATTATGTCCTTTTAGTCAGATCAGCTCATGCTGACTAACGGTTTGGGTTTATGGAAGGTGCCCTAAAGCTTTGCAGGCTGACCAGCTATTATTTTCTATACACTCATTTGGATTTATAGTATAAAAAATTCTCAGGTTACATTACTATTTTATTTTACCCTCATTATTAGCCTTGACACTGTTTACATTGGACTACATTATATTTCACGATATCCTCGCTTAATGTTAAAAATGAAAGATTTCAATTATATGAGCCCCCAAGAATAAATAATATATTTTTTTGAAATTTATCAGAATGATACATGGGGAAAAATCTGGTGCTGGTAGTTTATTTCGCAGTTTCAAACTAGTATCTCTGTTCAGTGGATGTGCCTTTAAGTGTTTCATGGTTTCACACTAGTGTACTTGAAAAGTATTAAGGCAGAATAAAGAAAGGCTTGCACAGTTATAGGGATGGCTGCATGTTCTAGAATCTCATACTACTATGACTTTTAGTAAATATGTGGAGAAAAGACTACCCACTCAAAGGCAAACACAAAAAATAATGATATGGGTAACTTACCACAATACTATATGCGCTAACAGATCACTGTGTCAGTAGTCCTTACTGCTGAAACTTAGTTACTAGATGTCCTCATACTTCTGCCCTGGGTTCCAGAAATCACGATCTTTCTCCTTTTAAGAGGAGTACATCTGGCCCCCTTCTTTGTTTAAAAGTGCTAGTATAAGAATGGTGTCCATCTCTGCATTTTAGAGCTTCCCAAAACCCATGGCAAGGGCTCTAGAGGTAAATATTTAGACGTAGGGAAAGCAGAGCTATGTAGGCCTAATACTACTGTTCCATGATCCTAGAATAAGAAACAGTAGGGGGAGTACAGATGTTCCCCCCAACCACTGCCAACAGCCAAGCAGAAGCAGGGCCTCAGGAACTCAGAGAAAGGGGAGCAAGGAAGATATAGGTACCCCTCACCCCTAGGCCTAAAAGCATTTAGAAAAAAAAAATGTGGGGATGGTGTGTGGAAAATAGTACTGGAACTGTGATTGATTCAAACATCTAGTATTATGGTAAGTTACCTACACGCTGTACTACATTCTTCAGTTAGAGCACAGTTACAGTAGTTCTTACTACTGGGACAGTTCCCAGAGGTTTATGGTGCATATGTGGTGGTTTGAGAAGAGTGTCTGAGATTCAGGTTGTCCTGCAAAACTGCCTTAGCAAAGCCCACCAAATCCCTAGACTGAATTTCCAGCCTGTAGTGTTTGGAGATGGTGTGAAATGATGCCCACATGGCAGCTTCCTGTGTAGCATAAGTGTGTACTGCATTACAGAATGTCACTGTATCTGCAGTGTGTGAAATGATGCCCACATGGCAGCTTCCTGTGTAGCATGTGTACTGCATTACAGAATGTCACTGCATCTGCAGTGTGTGAAATGATGCCCACGTGGCAGCTTCCTGTGTAGCATAAGTGTGTACTGCATTACAGAATGCCACTGTATCTGCAGTGTGTGAAATGATGGCCATGTGGCAGCTTCCTATGTAGCGTAAGTGTGTACCGCATTACAGAATGCCACGGTATCTGCAGTGCCTCTGCTGCTTTGATCCTTGACTGTTACTACCAGGTATGTCTCCTGAGATGAGTAGCAGACTTGACTTGTATACTTTGAGACAGTCATTTAAAATTAGTTAATTTCACCACCAGTTCACCCATATTCTTTTTAGCAAAGGAGATGAACGACCAGTTTATTTTCCTAAACTCCTTGGTCCTGCATATATAGTATTGGAGTTGTCTGCTGACATTCCTGGTATGTAGGATTCTCTCACACATTTTGGTTGATAGCTAGATGGTCTGGTTGAGGGTAGATTTTGTCACCACTTTGGGCATGAAAGAAGGGCTGGTTCTCAGACTCATTCTGTTCTTCTGACAGACTAGAAAAGATTCTTTGCATACGAAGACCTGCAATTCAGCTAGTCTCCAGGCTGAGGAGATAGCTACCATCAAACGAGTTTTCCAGATTAAAAGCATGATGGATATAGATGCAGCTGGTTTAGTAGTGGAGTAGGCTAAGTTTTTTTAAGACATCATTTCGGTCTTGGAGAGCCTCCTTTTTCTTGGGATAACTGAGGTACAAAACTCTCTTATGAAATTGTTTCATTGGTGTCAAGCTGGCAAAGGGCTGTTTCAGTGGGTGTCAGGCTGGAATACCAGACAGATGAACTTTTAACTATTGTGTAAGCCAAGCCTGCCACAAACAGCTTACTAAGGAATTACAGGACCAGAGGCATGCCTTCTACCTGTTCTATGTCCTAACAACTGTAGTGGTCCTTATAAAGGATTTGTCTACCACAGAACCATCTCTCTTTTTTGTTTCTAGATATAAATCATACCAAAACAAAAACAGCAAAAGAAAATCCAAAATTATCTAGTACCCGGCAATAAAATATTGGGACATAGAGTTCCACAATGGGGTATTTCTTCCAAACTCCAAAGCAAACTGACCATGCGAGGATGGAAGACACTGCTCTTGACATTGACTTCAAATGGGCTTTTGCACTCGTGAACTGTGGCAAGAAAGTTCTAAAATGATGAAAGTGGATGCCTCACTTGGCAAGCTTGGATTTTGCATGCGCAGAACATACACCATGTAAAGGGGAAGGATCCTGATCTCTATTAGTCCAGCCAGGGACATTTAGTGGCTATATCTCAGAAGTAAAGGATTATTTATTATTTATTTATATTTGTTTACTGGTGTAGTGCACTGACCAGACCATTTTCAGGCAATGCCGTAATGAATAGAATCACATGAGAAATAAACAAAGCATATTTACAGATGCAATCATATGCTAAAAACATATACATATTTAACAGATGCAAGAATATACTGCAACATTTAGTTTAAGAAGCAGTTAATAATGTAAAAACATGGATGGAAAAATTCTTAGCAGAGCTATATGAATAAGATCAAAATGACTGAGACTGCTTACGTGATAGGGATAACAGCATATCATTATATAGAGAGGTGAGATGACATTAGAAGAGGCAACTGAGAATAATATTAGGACAGGATACCATGGGAAAAGATAGAGGAATGGTGAGAGGGTCATGCAGAGGGAAGAGAAATAGAAAGGAGAGGAAGTGAGAGAGATGCAAAGAGAAGAGGGAGGTAGGATGAATTCCAGGCAGTAAGTGAAGGGATAAGATGAGATAAGGAAGAATGAAATAGGGATAAAAAGGCGTGAGAGAGTTTAGGCGTTTATGTAACATGACCTGTGTAGTGCAGATGCACTTTGTTTCAGTGTGAGTATGTTCCTTGAGCAGCTGTTTGAAGTCTGAGTACTTTTGAACATCTCTGATTGAAAGTGGAATGGAGTAACTGTCTTTCGGCTTTTCCCAGTTAGGGGTCGCCACAGCGGAACTCCGGTCCGCTAATGATTGGCAGTAGATTTTTACGTGCTGGCTTGCCAGGCCTAATGCACAACCTTCAATGAAGGAACGCCCATTCATGCATGTCGACACACAGAAGACGCTCTAACTGTGAATCAAACGTGCAACGTCTAACTGTGAGGCGACAATGCTACCGCAGCACCACCACCGCAGTCTGTGAAAGTGGAATGGAGTACCATAGTTTAATTGCTAAGATGGGGAATGCATGATTAGTACAAATAAGTTTAGTTTTTGGAGATAGTAGGGTGGGTTGAGATTAAGATATACTCCTGAGATTATATGTGAGAGTTTTGGTGAAAAGGTTATGAGTGAGAGGGGAAGATGTCTCAGGAGAAAAGGCTTTGTGAATTAGTGATCCTAACAGGAGATTGGCTTTCAAATGTACTTGGATCCATTTAGCTTTGGTAAGAGTTAGGCAGTGTTATTAATTAATGAGGGAGTTAGTAATGACCTGGCATATTTTATGGTTTGCAAGGTGATGGCATTTTTCTTTGAGGCTGCAGCTATTAAAGGTAGTCTGTATTTGAGTTGAAGTAAGAGTATTCCTTTGCCTATGGCAGATTTGACTGGCATGGACAGAAGAGGTAATAGTTTATTTGCCCAGAACAGTAATGTGTTGATCTCTTTGCATGTGTTTTGAATGTGTAGTTGAAAGGTAAGAGATTGGTCTAGCCAAATGCCAAGGTATATGATGGATGTGGTAGTTTCTATGGTGGTATTGTTAACATTTTTAATATTGAGGAAGCTGTATGGTTTGGCTATTTTTGATTGGCTTCAAATAACATTGATTTTGTTTTTAGAGACTGAGTATAAATTTCTGGCCTATTAGCCACTGGTTGAGGGTCTGGAGGTCATCTTGGAACTGAATTTGTATAATAGAGTGGGACTTGTTTGACCTGTAGATTACCATGCCATCTGCATAAAGAATTAGAGATAAATAAGGATGATCAGATGGGAGTTTGTTGATAAATATGGAAAATACCAGAGGGGCTAAAGTGGAACCCTGGGGGACGCCTTTCACAGGAAGAGCTGTTTCAGAGATGCTGGTGCCTACTTTCATCTTAAAAGATCTATTTGAGAGGAAATCTACAAACGAAGGTGTTACATCACTAGTAATGCAATTTCAGTTAATTTGTCAAATGGTAACTTCTGGTCACTTAGATCAAAGGATTTTGTGAGGTCAGTAAAGACAGCTCCTGTCAGATTGCCTTTGTCCATAATGGACACGATACCATCTGTGAGGGAGTAGACTGCTGTTATGGTGCTGTGTTCAGACCAGAATCCATGTTGCTTCCTGGATAGAAGATGACATTGATGTAAATATGCAGCAATTTGGTTGTGGATAATTTTTTCTAGAATTTTACTTAAACTGGAAAGTACTTAGGTAGGATGGTATTGTAAAGGAGTAGTGGGCTTTGGTATTTTTGGAATAGGAGTGACTATAGCTGTTTTCCATATCAGAGGCATAATCTTATTAGTTAAGCAGAGGTTGTATATGCGAGTGAGAGGGATGGAAGATGAAGCCCTTACAAATGTGAAGAAACCAAGGAGTTAGGTTATCTGAGCCTGTCGATTATCTGTTTGTATTTGGTCCATTTGTGCTTCTGTCTCTTTGATTGTAATCTTTTTGAAGTGGAATTGTGGAAGGTAAACAGGGGGGTGGGGGGTGGTGACTGTGCAGCGATGCTCGACATGAAGAACAATATCTATTACAGGGATAACAGGTAACCTCCTGTCAAGATAAACTCCTATCTATTATTTAAACTGAATGTATTTATATGGTTATGGTATATTTTCCTCTATTTTGCAAAAGAAAATAACTATAACAGTGTTGCACAAGAGAAAACTAATTACAGTGCAAAAAGAATACATATTTTCAAGACTTAAGAAATCTGTTCAACTGATAATGGTACTTCCATCATTTTTCAGATGTACACATATTTCTTACTGTTAAATTTCAGGACTTAAATATAAATGTTGCTGATGTCCCTCACATTATTCAAAAACTTCCTTACAATAAAAGCTTCAGACACAGATTTATTATCAAACAAGTTTTACATACACTTTCAGAGCTTCTTGACTCTCATTTATAAAATAAGCTTCATTCACTGGCCAGAGAAGATCATTTAGATCAGCAAAATCTTGAACCAGCAAAGTATAGACCAAATTCACTAATGTACTTCACCAACAGATATATTCTGCATTGAATACCTTCCATAACAGAGAACTGTTGATTCCATGTCAGGCTCAAAGAAGATAAGGATTTGGCAAATCACACACTCCAACCTGGCTTACTTTATATTTGTATTTATCTTAATCTGTATAATACAGAGCTTGCCGTTGTTTCACAAATGCTAAAACATTTTGATTGAATATATAGAGAACAGATTTCCTTTACTACAGCAGTTAGGTTTAAGTATGAAGACTATCACAACCATTCAATCTCTGGTTATTTCTATATGTTTTCTCTAAAAATTTCTAATAAATTTTCCAAGGCTACTATACACCCCACTGGGGTCTGACAACACAACCTTTTATCCCCCCTTTTCTCATTTTAGCGTAGCCCCCTGCCTAGTTTGTTTTATATTGTATTTTGCCAAAAACTTCAAAACAATGCATTTTAAAGAATAGACATGCATAGTTACAACACCAGTGACTAACTCTCTCCAGAAGACAATATGTACTCAAACAAAGTGGGGGGCTATGCCCCAGACACCCCCCAATGTGGGGGGCTGTGCCTCCCACCCCCAACTAGATATACTAACTCCAGGTTAGTACTACAGTGGGGAAAAAGGCATATACCTTTTACTTGCCTTACAGTACTCTACACAGTGCCATATATGCTAACTGCAGTTCAGTGAAATGAGATTTGGTGAAGTGAGTTTTCAGTAATTTGACTTTTCAGCGATGTGGTCGGGGTGAAATGAAATTTAGTGAAATGAGATTCAACGAAACAAAGTAGACCCATATACCAACTGTGGCTTCAGGGTCTCTCATTCTGAATATCAAAGTTTTTTTTTCAAACATCAGTAAAAAGACTTACTTGTCACAGGCACCAGCTTGGATAGATGGTCTAATTTTTTTCATTGCCAGCTAGATTCTTATTCCTATAACTCTTTTGGATTCATGCAATTCAAACTGACAATCAAAACAATTAGTTTAACCATTTTTATTTGTTGGACAAATTTGAAGTAATAATACCATATTTCCACGGGACTGAATTTTTTTATTCCAGTAGTGCCATCTACATACAGCATGAAACTGCAAAAACAGTCCATGCTCAAGCCTTTCCTTCCATAATAATGCCTCCCTTTTACCACTTATTTGTTAGACCTCATGGGCTGTGGACTGGGTGCACAGCCCATTTTAAAATATATCAGTTCATGTTTTGAACCTTCTAGGCAGTTTGGCATGAATGAGTGAGCCAGTTAAAGAAGAAGGCTATTCTTCTTCTTTTATAAGAAATTGATGCATCCACGGTCCTCTTAACAGAAATTACATAGGAACTAGAATGCAAAAGCTTTCCACATTATTAAATTTGGATTTATTTGCCAAATAAAAAAAATGTTTCACTGTATATAACTAACTCCTAGCAGAATATGATGGCCTTTTTTTATTCAAGTAACAAGTCTTGCTGATATCAATGCATAATCATGGAAAATTGTGGTGGTAATGACCATGGGTGTTTTATTGGTTGAGTTGTATTCAGTCTTTCTTTGGAAAAACTGCTGATATGAAGGCTAACATTAGGCATGATGCATGCATCATTGGATATGTTGGAATATTAGATTACATGTTAAAACTTGTTTTATACTTCTGTAAGAACTAAACACGCAATTCTTTCTTTTTGGATTGAAAACTTACCTGATGCTTTTCATTATACACAAGGTGGTGGTTTTACAGCAATAAACTTATTTTAATACACACATACTCACCAAGATATATATTATTTAAAGCTTTTGAAGCTTTTGAATTCCTTGGTATATGTAGCAGGTAGGGGAGGGTAAGAGGATATATTTTGTACATCTGATTCACATTGGTGCTTTCTGCCTTTATTTTAGAGGATTTCCTGTTTTAAACCTTTTGTAACATTGCATAAGTTATAAAAATAATGTTCATAAAACATCCAGTCCACAGCCCATGCAGTCTAACAAAGAAGTGGAGAAAACTCTCCAAAGAGTAAAGCATATCATGAAAAATAGCTATATTAGTATCTGTTATGACTGTCATTTCATTGTTTTGGAATACAGGAATTAAATTTCTCACCAACTCACTGGATAATCAAAGAAGGCTGATAACATTTCCTGCTTCTGGTACATTGCTAATGCCTGAACAATTATTTGAAAGTAAAGGAAATAGGGGAGAAAAATCAAATAAGACAGAAACACTAGTATGGTAGAATTTTTGGGAGACAGACATAGCTAAAGGTAAGAGATAATTTAGGAATAAAAGCCATAGGGCAGACAGTTTGCAATCTGAAGATGAACTAATCAATAACATAGCAGACCTAATGGTCTATGCTATTCATCCGAAGCTGAAAAGCTGTATAGATGAAACCACAGACATTTGTATACACACTGAAATACAAGGAATAAGAGCAGCCAGAATTAATACAACCAGTACTGTCACAGGAAAATAGATACTTCAGGGGAGTAAATGTCAAGAATAGTTGAGATAGGTTCCTCTACTCTCCAAGCAAAGTCATATAGCAGCAAAAAGTGTCCTATAATAAAATCAGATATCCAGGGACAGGAGCCCTATTAAATAGTTCAGGTAAAGAAGACTATTGAAAATGCTAGCCATATAGAGATGGACAGTTTGAAAGATGATTATGTTTCTAAGTAGTGAAAAGTTGCATTAACTGACATATGTTTTAAAAAGAGTAAAATATCTTATTTGATGCAACAAGCCACTGGGAAGCTTAGTATAAAGCGGAGTATAATTTAAATGATCAATCTAATGAAATCCATGCTTCATAAAATCTATATAAAACAGGAATATATTTTAACTAGAAAAGAAGTTGAAGTAATTTATATGCTATATATCCTTAAATATGCTAATGAATTGCTACAGGAAGTGCATGTCTCATGGTACACTTCCTTTTAGAAGCACAGCAAAGACGTCGTGTGTCTTTGTTGTTTACTTAGCATCCTGATGCATGCCCAAATGTAATAAGTAAGCTGATCTACTGAAAAAAAAAACTGATTAGATTCATTGTCTGGTCCACTGTGTAACATGTGCTCAGTATCTTATATTTTATACTGCTCTTGCAGATTTCAGGATCCTTGATTATACCCACTAAATAGATAAATCAATGCCATCACTAAAATAAGAGCAACCTGTATGTGGCCAGATCACTAGCTGATTATTCAGTGAAATTACATTTTAGTTGTTTTGATATGTCCCTATGAAAGTATATGACATACTACCCTATGTCTGCATTACACCCCTCCCTTCCACCTCCTTCCTATCAGTCAGTTCCATAATCAATCATTACAGCAAGATATTTACTTTGGGCCACTTCACCATCTGGTTCACACACAGCAAAGAGCATCCCTGCTGTAAAAGAGGAGATTTCTAGTATACATTTTATGATTAAGCACAACGTATTCACAACCACACTAAAGGCAGTCAAGGGCTGTAGTAAAGACCGAGTCTGTCTAACACAGGGATGACTTAGCCAAGCGCAACATTCATTAACATTTCATATGATCGCTGCTCAACATATGTATCAATCTTTTACTCAGTCTCCACCCCCCCCATATTCAGATGTCAAAACAGGAGAAAAAAATTAAGTTTAAACAATTAATCAATGAGGGAGAAACATCCCTCCATGCAGTCTGATTTACTTAAAATATCTGTTATCTTATAGGTGAAATGATGCACCAAATAAGACACAGAATGGCTGTGAAGCAACAAAATTATCAGTCATTATTTAGTGTATAGATTTAACAATCGATAATCCCAAATCCGGTTATATGTTATTAGTGTCACTACCACTGCTGCACTGAAAGACATCAATAATCACTAAAAGATACCTCATCCTTTGCAATGGTCCAGAACCTACAGTCCTGCAGCATCAATGTCCTTTTTTCTTTGCAAAGTGTGCTGTGGGGTGTTTGTTGGAAAATGTGTCATTTTCTTTTTGAATTAGTTTGATGAGTTCCCAGTTGGTCTGTAAGCCCTCGGATATCAGGTCTTGTGCCCAAAGCATATATTAGGACTGGTCTATATCCCTATATTCCTGCACACTTGACTTTCAGCATGCAGTTATAAAAGAGGCATTAAGTAGTTTCACTCTTTTTCTGCTTAGAGTCCTTATTTCTTTGTCAAGAGAGTATAACTGATAACTCAAACAAGAAAGGAGAAGAGATTCAAGATTATGTCTCAGCTTTCGCACAAACTGAGAGTATATGTCAGTATTAAATGATAAGGGGTAGCTGCCCAATATGCTTTGACAACCTTTCCCTTCAGACAGAAGGACAAGTGTACAATGATAAGTACGACTGTAAATGGCAAGGGGACACTGGACATATTCTACTTGTCACTGGCTCAAGTCTTTTTAAGCAGTGCCAGGAGCCATATCTGAGGTAATCCAAGCAAGTATTTCTCTTCACTTTCTTCAGGGATCCTGAAAATTCTAATATGAGCATCAATATGCCTAATTTTGTAAAAGAATGGATTAATACTGTTCAAGCAATAACTTGTTTTTGAATTCTAACATCCTAACTCACCGTTCATTCTCTGCAAGAGCTCACTTTGCTTCACCCAGTCATTATTCATGCTGCATGAACATTTTACCTCTTTATGCTGATCCATAATACAGGCTTTAAATTCAAGCAGACCCTTGAAATTTCAACATTATCAGGCTGTGAATTAAGTTTTCACTTGGTCTTCACCATTACACCCATGACAAAGGCTTTCCTCTAAGCCATTGTAACAAAAATGAACAATGAAAGTCGGGAAACAGGGAAGCAAATTAAATCCTTAAGTTAATTTTGTCCAGCAATGCATAGCACTAAAAAATGTTTTAGTTATTTGTCATCATCACAGAAAGTCAGGAGCGCGACTCATAAATTTTATCATACCAGGAAGAGTGGAGTTTGGCTGATAAGCTGAGTATGTCATGAAAAATCACATTCATTTTACAAAGGATCATAGCAAGTTACTAGGTTACTGGCCCTGAGACCCTTATAAAACTAGCCAATAAATTAGCCCATGTTCCCACAAATCAGTACCCGGTGCCCCTCTCCAGCAGGGACACAGATGGAATTCCAGGGGTGTATTTGTTATTTCCCATCCAGTCATCCAGGTTCTTCTTAAAGAGGGATAATGACGTACTCTGCTTGACATGGAGAGGGAGTCGATTCCACAGATGGGGGAGTCTCTGCGAGACAAATCTGTCCTGCCAGCAAATCTTATTGCTGCCACACACCAATTTGAGGTTTTGCATGCGGGTCACGCAAGTGGAGTTTGGCTTGTGGATATGCAGCAATTTCATCAAGGTGGGGGTCAGAGATTGCTCTGTATGCCAGATATAGATCACCTCTGAGGAGTCTGTATGAGATGGAGTAGAGGGACAGGGCTTTTAGCCTATCCATGTACGATAGATTTATGAAGCCCTGGATTAGCCTGTTCAGGAACCTCTGTGGTCTCTCCAGCTGTTGCATGTGCTTCATGAGGTACATGCTAAAAGGGGTGTTATACTCAATGATGGGCTTAAGAAGGGAGGAATACAGGGAAGTTATGACTTCCTTGTTCATGGAAGAAATACCCTTACTAATGAGGTTAGCCATGTAGAAAGCTCTCTGTACAATGGAGGCAACATGGTGGTCAAAAGTTAGATTGTTGTCAATTTGGGTGCCCAAGTCTCTCACAACTGCTCACATGCTTAGGACATTGTTATTAATGTGAACATTTGTGGAGATGTCACTCTCTCCAAAGGGGATGATGACACATTTTTTGACATTTAGTTTGAGGCAGTGTTTCTGGTACCAATCATTTGTCTGGGTGAGACCCTCTTGTAGTATGTCTACATCACTAGGGGAGTTGATGACAGTGCCCAGCTTGCAGCATCTGCAAACTTGGTCAGCCATTGACCTCTGGTTTTGGCTTGCACCTCAAATAAGTATATCCCAAACAGCAGAGGTTCCAAAACTGATTCCCGGGTATGCCACTCATTATGGGTCTAGTACTTGAGGTAGCTTCCCTTATTTTGACTGAGTGAGTTCTATCAGTGAGCCAGTTAGCTACTCATCTGGTCGCATGCAGATTTACGCCAAGCTGGGGTAGTTTATTTAGTATGTCTGAGTGGGGAATAGTGTTGAAGGCCTTGGCCAGGTGAAGGTAGGAGATGTGCACCATCCTCCCCTTGTCCATGGCTTTGGTGACTGACTCAAATAATTCTACTATATTTAATGGGCATGATCTCCCCTTTACAAAACCACACTGTGTGGGATCAAATGTTTGGAGGTTGCTGGTGTCCTTGTTAATGTGGTCCATGATAATGCATTCCATGGCCTTGCGGATCAAGCTAGTTAGGCCAATGAGTCTACAATTGCCTGGATCGGTGGATGCTCCATCTTCGTGTAGAGGCATAAAAGTGGCCATCCTACATTTGGTTGGGATAAAACCGGTACTCAAAATTAGGTCGAATAGGGTGCCAAATGGTGCTGCGAGTTCCTGAATGAGGTGATGCAGGATGCAGCCCTTGGAAGCTGTCTTTTATGCCTTCAGGTGGGGGGCAGGTGCTGGGAATATCTTGGATCACTGATGGGGGGACAGAGGGTTGAACTTTTCACTGAACCTGTCTGCCAGCAGGTTGGTTATATCCATAGCATTTGTGTACATGGTGTCCTTGACCATCAGTTCTAAGCAGATTTGGGTGCTTCCCCTAAGATTGCTGATGTATGTGAAGAAGGCCTTATGATTGTCTTTAGTAGATGTGGCCAATTTGGACTCGAAGTTAGCTTTGGATTACTTCAGTAATACTCTTATTTGCCTGTTTAGGACAAGGAGAGATTGCTTCCAATTTGGCACCTGTTCCTTCTTGGATTTGGACAGCAATTTTTTTCCTTTTGTTGTGGAATTTATTTATAGCCAATGTCTGCCAGACAGGTTTACTCTTCCTTGAGGAGGAGGATTTTGTCCTGTCAGGTATTGCTGAATCCATGCATTTATATAAATGGTCATACAGTACTTTGGTGTAGGTTTGTACATTAGTGCCAGTTCTTACTGTTGGGGAAGGAGCTGTGAAGCTGCTTAGACCTTTCTTCAATAGGCTGTAATCAGGTTGAATAGTTAAAATCACTCAGAATCAGGGTATATGGTTGAATCTTAATAGATTCAAGGAGGTCCAGATAGGCGGCATGGGTGTCCTGAGTCAACAATGGGGGCCTGTAGCTAACTATGATTTGAATAGGGGTCTTGTCAACCATTAACTGCACCTGGAGCATCTCCTGTGTGTCATACTGTTTGACCAGTCTGGAGGTAAGACTGGGGTGCTCTCCGCAGCTTTGAACCAGGTTTTTGTGACTGCACAAATGTCAGCAGCTTCCAGGGTAAAGAATGCTTGCAATGAGTGCAGTTTCATGTTGAGACACCTAGCATTCAGCAGCATGGCCTTTAAATTGCATTTAAATGAGATTCTCATGTTGGTAGTTTTGACCCCAAGACATTGCCTAAAAAAGGCACTATGGGGGAGGCAAGAGCCTTTGCCAGGAGCCTGAAGCCCAAGGGAGACAGATGCAGGCCATTTCTGGCAAAGCATCGTGGTCTGTAGGTCATGTCTTCCCACGCTGGCAGGTACTGGATCCCCTTAGAATGATACCAGAAACTAAGCAAATTGTTAAACTCAATAATTTTTTGGTTGTATTGAGGCATCATTCTGGGTAACAGTAGAATGCTGCTGAAGGCTAGTGACATACCTGCCTGGAACACATAGTCACTGAGCTTGATCATGTCTCTCTTCATCTAGTCCAGAGAGGTAACGTCTCAAGTCATTCATGGCAACATGTACCATGACAGAGTCATAGCAGTACTTGTAGTGGGACTTGAGTGCATGGTTGATATGGTGGATTCTGGCATATGACAAACAGCTTACCATGACTTTCTCCTTATCCAGTCTGGTGAGGGTCAAATCTGTGTGTCTCACAATGGAGACTCCTATGATTAATATATTGGGTTTATGGTTAAGCCTTGATGGTTGTGAGACATAGGCATGTGGACTATGTATGGTGTGGTAGGATGTGGAGTTTTCATGTTTTTTTTGTCTCAGAGGTCTCTTTTCTTTAGGTATGTTTTTGTTAAAAACCTCTGCATACATGGGTGTGTGTTGTGTAGGTATGGGTGATGTTTGAGGTGTGGTGTTTGTGCAGGCAACCATCTCAGTTCCAGGTATACTGACCTGTGAGGGAGAGAGCTAGACTCCAGGTTTTTAATGTAATTCCATCTCTCAGAAATTGTGTTCCTAGGCGGTAGTAAGAGAGGGTTGTACGTGTACATGAGACAATTGCTACACTGTCTCAGGATGCCAGTATCAACCAGATTGGCAGGAGAAACTGTAGGAAACTGTCCTTCCATGCTTTTTACCGTCCCACTTACACGATGACTTAGTATCACACCTTCCTTATGGACAACATCCCCTGCGTATCTGGCCTCAGATGAAAATCAGCTACAAGGTGTTCTTGTATAAGCACCTACTCCTTATGATGGGTACATGCCCTTCGTCCCTTGCCAGCACGTCAGATATCTGACCACTGACTGAACCGAGGTCACCTGGGATGTATTCAGCGCTTTATCCCTCCACACTATGGCACTGATTTAAAAATTGAACAGTTTCAATACAAAATGTTCTTCAATATAATGACAAGTTCAACTATTAAGCTAAAAAAGAAAAGCAAAGTTTTACATGTGGTCTATTTAAGAAGATGTTCTAAGCCATTTTGTGTTTGCCGTGCTTGATTTAGTTAGCATGCCAGTCTACTAAATGTGGACTCCTATAAAATGAGGCATGCAGCTATTAAAAACATTGCTTTTTCTACAGTTTTGTTCAAGATGTTACCTAGCTGCTTTTAGAAATTCATGAGGACAGAGACAGTCTCTGGCCTGCAGCTTTGATGATCTATTTATAACTTACTTGTCAGAAATGATGATAAGAACTGACATCTCACCCTCCCCCAACGAAAAAAAAATGGCTGTAAAAATGCATTGTCAATCATTTCCTCCAAATGTGCCTAAACTGGAAGAAGGAGTACTCATTTGGATAAAAGTGCATTCTAAAAACTGGCATCTTAATGATTAAAAGAAAGGATAAAATAGCCTTCAGAAAAACGAAGAAAAAATCCAAGGTCACAGCAAAGGCAGAAAGAGGACTGATTTAGATACAAGGAAATACTTAAGTAAAAGAAAAAGTAGCCCCCTCTCCTTTTAGATACAACATACATTTGAACAGAGCTGTAGCTGTGTTATCTGGCACCATGTGCAGTTTCCTGGTTTGGCAAACCTTAAACTGTAAGAGATGAGGAACAAAAAAAAAAAAAAGACATCCTCTTTGACATCAGGGCCAAAAAAAGTTCTTTTACTCTGAAAACTGTAGCAAATTGCTTGGACAAATGCAATTAGTGGCTTGTTAAAGCAACATGTCACACACAAAGTGCTTAAGTCCTTCAGCCATGATCGCAAATACAGTATTGGCATTCATTTTTGAATAGTGGCACTGCACTTCCGTTGGATCTGCATCTCTGAATCATGTCCCCTAACACCTTGGACCTGGGACAGCTGTTCCTTTTGCCCCATCCTAGCTGCAACTCTGCATTTGAAGAAATGAAGACAAATGTCTTTGCAGATGGGCAGCCCAGCCCACCTGGAAAATTGCAGCATAACCTTACAGTGGACTATGGTTTGCTAAATCATGCCAAAACTGGGAGATACAAGTTAGCATGATAAGGTTGGGTGTGATAATGGAGTTGCCAGTTTCAGAGCAGAAGAATCTTTTTTTTTTTTTTTTATGCTCCTCAAACTTAAGTTGAGCAGAGACCATTTGGTGAAATATACTGGGCACCATATGCCCTAAGTAGAGTTCTAGAAGTCTTTTATGAATCTTTCTAGACTCCAGTCTTTGAAATTACGAAGAACATCACAAAGTCACACAGATGAAATCCTCTCAAGTGCTCTCATTTATAGGATGCACACTGGGTACTTTATCCTACACAGCACATCTTCCCTCAGAGAGGATCTTTTCTTTACAAAACCTGCTACTTCAAATGATTTAGTCTCAGTCACAGCATGACTATGTCTTGGAGCACTGAGTCTCATGGCAGCAATTATATTCACAGTTCCTCATGCCAGCCTATACATGAGAGTTATACAGTACACTTTGAAGTTCCAGTGGTCATGATGAACAGATCACATGACACAACACACAAATATTTTCAAGACTTGCAAGTTTCACTTAAACTGGTGACATCACAATACAAATTTCACTGTCAGCAGTCTATGCCAAGCCAATGTAGTATATTACCATGCATATCTCTGTCCTAGGGTGGGGAGGTACTGTGAAGGGCAGACTGACCAAGGTGTATGGTTACAGAGGCCAGTCTGGCCATCAACATTCTGGAAATGAAGTAATTTCTTCTCACACTCCAGGCTTCTTAGAAATCCCTGCTCAAATATCTATTCACATTCTCAGTGACAACATGGCAGTGGTTTGGTATATAAAAAAGCAGGGGCAGCTCACTTCTATCCCCTCTGTCAAGCAGCAACAGTGGGTAAGGGAATGGACTATGTCAACAGGATGCTTTCTGGTTTCACTTCACTTATTGCTAATACCTCAGTAGGGGTCCCTCAGCCCATCAGTAACATGAACGATCTTACCACAGTAGGAGAAGCTTTGTTGCAACCTCTTGCATGCTCTACTAACATCACATCCAGAAATTTTGTTCCTCTCATTCTTCATTGAAGGAATGTGCCAGAGATGCTCTCATCCAGAAATGTCTCTCAGGACTCCTTTAGATTTTTCCCCATTTCCTCTTATTCCAAAATGTATTCAATGAGCTACGCAAAGGAAGATTAAAATCATTCCCATATCCCCATTTTGGCCATGACAAATTTGTTTACCCTTGCTCATCTGCTGCAGCAGCCTCTTTGTCTTAGGTCCCTTGATGTATCTGCTCAGCAAACCTCACACAGACCTTCATTTGCTTCATCTAACTGCATGGTTACTACAATTCCAGTAATTGCCAAGTTTTCTTCTTATCCTGCTATTGCAGTTCATATTTTCACTTCTGCCCATATGCCTAATACTATAAAATATACAAAAGCAAGAGAACATATTTTCTATATGCTACTTCTAAAGCTTTGGATCCATTCACAGTCAGGCAGTGTTAGACTACCTTTCTAGCCTCAATTGACATAATATTAAAATATACCTCTATTAAGTTGTATGTTGCTGACATTTCTGAGTTTCATCAAGTTTCTGACTTCTTATCATTAGTATTCCCAAGGTTTATAAGGTATTTTTCTGGATGTACTTCCCTTATCAGACATCCTATCAATGATTCTGTCTCTCCATGTAATTTATATTAGTTTTAGAAAAACTCTTCCTGATTTTGAACAACCTGTTATGGCAGAGTTGAAAAAATGTATCATGAAAAACTCTTCTTCTAGTGTCTGTTACTTCTGCTAGAAACAATTCTAATTTGCAAGCTTTATGTGCCAACCTTCCATGTTTAATTTTCCTCAAAGATAGTGTCACTGATTAGGAGGACATATGAAGGGTCAAAAGCAAGAATTAAGGTAGGAGGGTTCCTCTCCAACAAGCCATGTTTGAACAGAGAAACTAAGGAGGAGTGTCCTCTTTTCCATTTGTTCTTTGTTTTATATTTAGTGAAGTTGTCAAAGAAAACAAGGGATGCCCAATCTCAAGGATATAACTAGTATGGCAATCAAGAAAAGTTATCTAATAAAATTATTTTGTACATGATACATATACAAAAGGACATTAAGGTGTTGTGGAACATTTTGAGGCAGTTCCAAATCTTTTCTGGATACAAAATAAAGATAATATAAAGGCTATATTGATAAGCTTTGTAAATGCATATGAACTAGTTCAGAAATGCCCATATTTAAGGGGATATGATGAGATCATATATTTTGGTATTTGGATTAAAAAGGATTCAATTACAACAGCTAAGGATATGTAGGAAGAGACTAAACAAAAGGTAATACAAAAATTGAGAAGTTGGAAATTCTTGATTATGGATATGGATAGTAGGATACAAGCAGTGAAAGTTCATCTAATCCCTTTAGTTTTATAAACGGGTCAGTATTTTTATCAACCAGAGAAGTTGTGTACTGTAATTAATAAAGAGTTGAAAGCATTTATTTGGGAGTGGAAGAGGGCAAGAGTTAAGTGGAATATGTTGATCCTCCTCATAGAACATGGTAACTTAGGATTGTCTGATTTGAAATGACACTTTATCACTGCAAAGTCAAGGCCCGGATGCCGACAAAGAAGAAATTCAGAGAACCTGAAAGAAAATCAACCAGAAAAGATGAAGAGAAAAACTTTGGCCGGGAGGAATCATGCAGCTATTTAACAAAAAGCAGTTCAAGCTTCAGCTTTGGTACAAGAGGTGGCTAGTAATTTAGAGGAAAAAAATAAACCAATGTACTCAGAGTTTATTAAAATAAAAGAAACCGTGAAGGAGTATATCAACTCAAATAACAAAAGGCTCAAAATATAGAAAAAATATTTAAATACCTATTTAGATGAGCTGATAAAACTGCAAAAATCAAAGGCTGAAATGAAGAAAAGGCTGGCTGAGTATAAGACTCCTCGAGAAGAGCTAGAAGACAGAGTGCGTAGAGAAAACCTGAGATTTTCTGCTGTACCAGAGAAACTGGAAAGAACACACTGTATTAATTTTATGAAAGTACAGATAAGCAACTGGACTGGTATTCAACAGCAGGATTTAATTGAAAGGGTAGACCAAATGTATGTTCCAAAGCTGGCCATGAGAAATCAACGAAGACATGTATTAGTAAAGATGCAATCATACCAGCAGAAAGAGTTGATCCTGACAAAACTGTGGCAGAAGGGAACATATTAAAAACTTGGAGACAGCAGAGTATTTATTATTTACTGTATACCCAGAAGAAGGAAAGCAAATTTATGACAGCAATCAGGGAATATTGAGAGGCAGGTTTGAGATTCAAGCTGCTGTATCCAACTGTCTTTAGAATATTTTTTCTTGGAGGATCAAAGTCAATTTTGGATGCAGAACAGACTAAAGAGGAAATAAAGTTTATCCAATAAAAGTGAGGCAGCAAACAGAGGGGACTGATTCACATTCTTCTGAAAATACAGCTCTTAGAGAGACTTTCCCACTGAAACCTTTTACAATGTTCCAAAGGAAATGCTTGATACAGAGAAAAAAAAAGCACAGGAGTTGATTAGAAGAATAAGGAGTACTTTGGACTTGAACCAGAGTCTGGTGTTGGTAGATAGAAACGAACAGGAAGAAGACCAGCAACACTGAAATTAGTGAAGAAATGTGAGACTATAAAGAATCAATCACATTGCTGAGAAAGACTGGACGTTTATTGATTTTGTTAAACTTCTGGTTGGACTGTAAAGCATATATCTCACTTTATGTCATTAATGTTCAGAAGGACAGCAAAGGGGGGAAGTAATTGTAAATAAAACAATTTTTGGTCTTGTATTTGTATGAAATATTTCATGATAAAAACTGTGTGTCATATATAGTAAGGCAGTTTGTGTAATGTGTAGTCAGTATTTTAAATGTGTGTGGAGAGAAAGTCTTTTCAGTGACTGTTGTATATGTTAAAGAAATTAAAGCACATATGTATTTTTTCAGTTGTAGGAAATATAGATTTTACAGTATAACAAGAGAAGAAAGGCTGGACAAAGCAAGTTTAATGTTAATATGCTATGTTCTTAGGTTGCTGAGGTGGGGGTAGAGTGTAAAAGTGCACTGATTATATTACATGTAGCATTAAGATATTTTCTCTTATTTTTAGAGGGTGAATGTCTAGATTAATGCCTTTGGCTTAAGCTATAAAAAAAAATTTTGTAAACAAGTAGGCTTGAAAAAAAAGACAAAATAATGAAAGCCATGAACATAATAAGTTTCTTACAACTGCAAAGATGTTAGTTTGTTTTTTTCCATTACCAAATGCTCGGTAGGAGTCAAGAAGTCTTCAATTGAAGGCAGTTGTATAGTCTGTACTGAGTGACATTTACAAAGACTGACTACTTTTACATGGAAAGACAAGTTGTCTGCAGGAGCAAGCAATTAATCTTGAGAGTTCTCAGCATTCTTTGCTGAGGGAAATGCACATTTTAAAGGTACAATGGGAAGCAGTTCAATGAAAAATAAAGTTTGAAATTAAGGGAAGTGAATAAGAGATAGTAACCTCCCTAATAGCCTAATATTTTAATGCATTTAAAAGAGCAGTGCATAACTTAGTTTTGTTTAAAGATATCCAGTGCACTTTTTCTTATGGTTAAAATGTTTACTGATAGCATACAAGCTGTTTTACATATTTGGGAGGGGAGAACAGCAACAAGAAAAGAAGAGCAGTGATCAGTGTATGAGGGAACAGAGGCTGTAGCATATTCTTTACCATGGATAACCTTAATTTTAGGTTAGGTAATGCCGTTAGGTGCAGC
This sequence comes from Protopterus annectens, assembly GCF_019279795.1. Taxonomy (NCBI): domain Eukaryota; kingdom Metazoa; phylum Chordata; order Ceratodontiformes; family Protopteridae; genus Protopterus; species Protopterus annectens. Next base: position 411,735,953 of record NC_056745.1, read on the forward strand.
TGTCAATTCAGGGCAATTATTCCTATGTGGAGAGTTTAAATTCATTTTTAGAAGATGTACATAGCTTTGTGTGTTTTTTCTAAATTAAGGGGGGATGGGGTGTTCTGAAAATGTATTTAGTTTTTGTTTAAGGGTTTTCATTAAAATCAGAAGTCTTGATAATGTGACATAGGTTCAAACAGAGAAAAGATCATCCTGACAAACATTATTGTATGCTTGTAACACAAAAGTTGGAAATACATGTAAATTAGGTGGAAACAATAGATTTTTATGATAATGGCTATGCTATCCATATTATCTTGGAATATAAATGGCCATACAGGTTTAGACAAAAAAGGAAATAGGATTGAATTATATTAAGAAATGCAAAATGCAAACAGCAATGCTACAGGAGAGACATTTGGAGAGAAATAACTGAATTTGACAAAGAAAAGATTTAAGGAGGGATATTCAGCAGAATATTAGGGACAAAGGAAAAGTGGAGTAATAATACTAATTATTAGATGGTCTCCAACAGTGATAGAAGAGGAAAAAAAGACAATAAAAGTAGATTTGTGGTAGTAAGGGTAGCAAGGGAGAAGGATTACACTGGCATGTATTTATGTTTCACCAAAAACTGGTATTATGGAGCTTAAGAAAGTTTTGGGAGAAATAATTAACATTCAACAGGGAATATTATTTAGAGGTGGGGACTGGAACTTTATTTGCAATATAGAGGATGTATTGGGGGACTAGAACGGAACATATACCAAAAGAGAGTATATATGAAAATATTTCTTATGGAAGATGTGAATTCAGTAGTAGCAGCTTAGACAGAATTTACATATTATTCCTCAAGGTACAATAACTGAGCTAGACTAGACAGAAAGTATATTTCACAGGAACATGTGCATTTAATTGAAAGCTTCAACACACATCTAATAACTATTTTAGGTCATGCATCAATAAAAGCTGAGATAAAAAATGCAGGGTAATGAAATTAAAATGAGACAATGGCAATTTCCCACCTACCTGTTAAAAGAGAGGAATTTAGATAATGAGTAGTGAAAATTATTTGACAGTTATCAGGGAAGAAAAAAATATCTTCACAAGTTGTAGCTAGTGAGTGCGATGAAATGAAAATGGAGTTTAAAAATAGGGTAGACATAAAGGAAAAGTGATATGGTTAAAAAGTAATAGGAATCACTTAGAGGGACTGACAAAAGTTAAAGTACTGCAAAATAAGGGGAATATCACTAAACAGGAAGAAGTGCAAATGCAGAGCGGTAAAGAGAAAATAAGGGAGTATCTTGATAATATGTATGAGTTTAGAAAGATTGCTGTTAAGCAACTATTTTTGATAATAACACCACAGCATTAAAAATTTTAGCACAATGACTTAGGCAACAAAAAGTAGAAAGAGGTAACACCTAACTTGGGGATCCTATAACAGGAAAAATAGCCAGAGATCCTGAAGGGTATTAGTGATATTTCAGAAATGAAGCAATCAACAAAGATCACAAATGGAAATATTTCTGGAAGAGTTAATTATGCCAAGGTTAGAGGTAAATAAGGCTCAACAGCTAACAGTTAAGATAGGAGGAGACAAGATAAAAACAGTGATGTATAATCAATCCTCAGGAAGGTCTCCAAGAACATATGGCATTCCTGTGGAAGTTTAGAAGTTAGGAAGAAAGTGATAAAGATCTGGAAAATTTGAATAGTATTTTAAAAGGAGGTGAAACAGCAACATCTTGGAATATAAGCTGTGGTGGCTGTATTACCTAACAATGGTAAACAGCCATCAGACCCAGTTATATGTAGACCCATTCCAATTTTAAACCATGACTATAAAAGTCACAAGGCAAAAAACTGTCACAGCAGTGAGGATAAATGGTCCAACATGAAAAATCTAAAAGTAAATACAAAAAGTAAAAAATGAAGGACCAAAACACTGACAGGAATAACAGCATAAAAACATATTTATTTTGAGCACTTTTGCAGACACATAAGCCGCTTCATCAGACAAAGTCATACAGCAAACCTATAATATTTAAATATCAAATAGCCAATAGAACAGCAGATTTAATTAAATAATTAAATGTCCAATTAAGACATCATATCAAGGTATTAACAACAAAATTAAATACACTGAATGTCCATGCATACAAATCTATATGAACCATTAATGTCTACTAAAAACTAAAAAAACAAGGGATGAAATATCTTTCCCTTTTCCGATCAGTGCAGCTGGAATACAACAACTGTCGAGCAGCAAAGACAGAATGAAAAGGAAAGTGGTATTGGAAGAGGCCAACAACAGGACACTCAAGAAGATGTGTCAGCTGATAAACAGTCATTGAGTGGAACATTTCTTCTAGGGTTTTAACATTACATGAAGAACAATTATTACAGAAAGGTATGAGCTTTATTCCAGCCAGAAAGACTGATATGACTGACAGCATTATTGTTGAAACTGCAGTATGGTAATTCAATGCATGATGTTAACACTATTAATGCTTTTCAAAGAAGGAGCACTTACACCCTGGTTAATAACTCTATTTTCGATACATTTGAAAAAATATGCGAGAACAAAATTGTTGAATTATTTGATAGTGGGATACATAGTAGATGCTTTAGAAATTTGAACAGCAATGAAAGTATGGCTTTAAAGGTACTACATACTCATAATTCTATTTCTATTTTAGGCCTGCTGATAAGGGTGGACAAGGTGGTCATTATGAATTTCACCTTTTATTGTGATTCTATGCTACATATTTATTTATTTATTTTAAATTTTATTTTACATTTATTGACTGGGCTTGTCCGACTGAGCTGAAGAGCCCTTTTTCAGTGGAGGCCCGGGGAGAAAAGCTCCAACATATTATACAATTTTCATTATAAATTAGCATTAAATATCAATGTTACAGGATTATTACAAGGCATTAAGTTGCAATATAATGTTATACAGTGTCAGTAATCAGGAGTATAGCAAAACTATTTCAAGATGTATAAAAAGAAAATATGTCATTAAGATAAATATAGTTTTTAGGGTAAGTGATTACAAAAACCCAGTTTTATCATAATGTAGTTGCACGAAGGCAAGACAATTACTATAGAATGTTTCACTGAGGGGATTAGCTTAATAGGTTTTAGAAGACAGATTGAAAGAGTAGTTAAGCAAGACTAGAGAGAGCTAGTGAGAAGAGTGAGTTAAGGGCAAACAAGTAGATTAAGGTATGGGAAGTAGGGAATGTTTAAGGAAGGAGAGTGCTAGACCAGTGACTTTTAAAGTGCTCTTTGGTGGCTGTCTTAAATTGTTTAGGTTCTGGTGGAAGCCTATTCCAGGCAATATTGAGGTGATAACTGTACATGTTGTGTCCAAATTTAGACTTGGGTTTGTAGATTTGTAGTAGGTCTTGGTTAGTGCTTCAGAGAGGTCTGGAGGGAGAATAAAGTTTGATGAAAGGGGATATTGTCAGGCAGTAGGAAGGCTGGTATAGGACAGAATGAATGATCTGGAGCTGAGAGAGAAGAAGCTGGTGGGATAATTTAAGCCAGTTTATGTGTTTTAGAGAGAGACAGGGATGAGATTTGTAGGTTTGTTAGGCAGCAAATCTAGCTACCTTGTTGTAGGTAGATTTGAGTTTGGTCAGGAGTATTGAGTTAAGATTTGTGAGAATTTGAGAGTTGTACATTAGACTGGGTAGAAGGTAGGTAACATAGAGAATAACTTTGGCTTCAGAGATAAGGCATTTCTTGTTACGGTAAAGGAGTCCTAGTTTTGAATGAGTCTTTTTGATACAGTTATTAATATGCAAGTCAAATTTAAGCTGATTGTCAATGGTGGCACCTAAGAGCTTAGTGCTGTATTCTACCTGAATGGGAGTGTTATGGAGAAGGAGGGTTTAATATTGTTAAATTTTTAGGTAGGAAGAGTAATAGCTTTGTTTTTTTTTTTAGGGTTAAGGATGAGCTGGTTGTTGGAGAGCCATTTTTCGACTAAGTTAAAAGTTGCCTGAGTAGCTGAGAAGAGCTTAGAGGGAGAGTTGGCTATGTTGATGACAGTAGAGTCATCTGCCTATTGCACTAAAGATGACTGAGGACAGGAGGTATAGAGCTGGTTAGTAAAGATATTAAAAAGTAAAGGCCCTAGGATAGACCCTTGAGGTACACACATTTTTACAGGGCGAGGAGGGGAGAGTGCAGAGTGCCATCTCACTGATTGGGATCTATCAGTGAGGTAGCTGGAGAACCATGCAACAGTATCAGAGGAGAAGTTGAGGTTAAGCAGTTTGTGCAGCAGAAGAGAGTGTGAGACACTGTCAAAAGCTTTTGAGAGGTCCTAAAATAGGCAAGAGATAGGTTTATGGTTGTCCATAGCTATAGAGACTGTTGAAGGATAATAGAGCTGTAGTGATGCTATGTCTGGGTCTGAAGCTGTGTTGAGTGGGTGTAAGCAGATTTTCCTGTATTAGATACTGCATAACTTGTTAGTAAATACATTTTTCTACTACTTTAGAGAGAGGGGGAGGATAGCAATAGGTCTAAAGTTGGAGATATCAGAGGAGTTATCTCCTTTGTGTATAGGTAGAGTGTAGTATTGTTTCCAGATGGAAGGGATTTTCGATTCAGAGACAGTGTGATGAATTAGGATCTATACAGGGAGAGCCAGAGAATCAGCTTGCTAGTGCAAGAAAAGTGGAAGGAACATTGTCAGCTGATGCTGAGCACGGTTTTAATTTAGAGAGTAGAGTTTTGATGTAGCTAGTAAGTACAGATTTGAGGGAGAAGGTACTTGGGGAGATAGTATTAGGAGCAAGTTCAGAATTGGAGGTGTTAGTAGTAGAGGATTTTGAGTTGGGGTTGAGTAACTTAGATATGGAATCGATAAAATAGGTATTGAAGATTGTGGCAGTTTCTTCAGGTGTTCTGTCTGGGTATGGATTGGGGGAACTAGGATTCTGAAAAAGTAACTAGGGAAGATGTTGATAATATGATAAAAAGGATATATGATACACTGTATGGCTGTTTTATGTGTCATATTATTAATCTTGAATTATTTAGATTTGTGTAGTGGCTGAACCTCTAATACCAGTTATACAAGGACTTCCCAAGATCCTTAAGGATCTTTTATGCTCCCCCTTGAGACCAATTGTGGCAGGCAGAGGGTGGTGCACTGAGCCTCTATCAGTTTTTGTAGAGAAGTATTTGAGACCAGTCCTTGATATGAGTAGATATGTACTCAAAGATACTAAAGAATTTTTAGGAGATTTTTTTTGAGTTTACCAGAGGGTATGAAGATATTAAGAACTGTTATTTTGTTACCTTTGATGTGTAATCTCTCTTCCCAGTTATACAGAATAATATTGGGGTCACTATGTTAAGAGCATATTCGGTTGAAGATGGGCATTATGAAGCTAAGTTTATAGATCTGATTTGTCTTCTGGTTGAGACAGTATATTACAGAACAATGAGTTTATGTTTGAACACAATATATATTGACAGAAGGATGGTGTAGCTATGGGCACATCATGTGTCAATAGCTACACCAACATTGTTATGGCTGCCTGGGAGAATGAGACAACTTGTTTTTTACTGCAAGTTGGTTGATGGCCTTTTGCTAATTGAAATGGGATGAGGGCTCGCATTTGGCCCTCCATGATTTTATGAACAACACTACCTTTTTTGAAATTCACCGTATGTAGCTCTTATGATGAAATAGAGTTTTTAGATATTAAGATTTTGAAAGATGTAGATGGTAATATTGACACAAGGGTGTTCAGGAAGAATTGTTATAGGAACACATATCTTCAATGGCAGAGTATGCATCCCACACATATTTTTAAAAATGTTATTAAAGGCCAAGGCCTACAAGTATTTAGGCTGAATGCCAGTGAAGAAGGCTTCCATCAGGAGTTGAATGCATTAAAAACTAGATTTAAGGAAAGAGGCTATAGGTGTAGAGACATTAATGAAGCAATGTCAACAATACCCAACCTAAGGTCTGATAAGGGGAAACCGTATTTCTTTGAACGCTCTTTGCAGAATGTTGACAGGGAGAATGGACCAGGAACACTGAGAGTTCCCACCACCTATTCCAGCAATATTAGGTTAATACAAGATGTTTTTAGAAGGAATTAGTGCATTCTATGTGCAGACCCACAACTGAGGTCTGTAGTAGGCCTGACACAGAGATTTCTATTTAAAAATAAGAAATCACTTAGGATGCTATGCTATCCTAGGTTTGATGTATCTCCTGTTGTTAATTCTCCGATTATAGGTACACATCCATGCCACAGATGTCATTTTTTTAACCTTTTTGATATAATCAGTAAGTTTATACATCGAGACACATACAGATGCCTAGAGTTTAATGTTTATGCTAATTGTAATTCATCACATGGTATATCTTGCCTATTGTCAGGCATGCTTCTCCTTTTATATTGGTAAGACCGCTAGGAGATTAAGAGATCGGATAGGAGAACATGTCTATACCATTAATAATGCTATAAACACCAATGCACTCGCTAGACATGTTGCACAGTAGGGTATATTTAGGTACATGGTAGTTGAAATCATTCACCCTAGTGAATGTGGGGGGGGGTATTAGGAACAGAATAGAAACCTCTGAACTGAAATGGATTATTAGGATGGGAGCCACTAGGGGGAGAGGTTTGAATCATATATCTTTTTATTACTTTTTAGTTTTTAGTTCATATTAATGGTTCATATAGATTTGCATGCATGTACATTAAGTGTATTTAATTTTGTTGTCAATACCTTAATATGGTATTTTAATTGCACATTGTAATATTTAATTAAATATGCTGTTCTATTGGATATTTGATATTTAAATATTATAGGTTTGTTGTATGACTTTGTCTGATGAAGCAGCTTATGTGGCTGCGAAAGTGCTCACAATAAATATGTTTTTATGCTGTTATTCCTGGCAGTGTTTTGGTCCTTCATTTGTTACTTTTTGGATTTACTCATGACTGTAAAGTGTTTATGCCTACATTAGCTAAAAAAATGGCAAAAATATCACTGTTTATAGATATGGATCAATGTGGTTTTGTGGAGGGGAAGCAAACATTTGACAACATTAACAGAACAATGATGATACTGAGGAAAGCAGAATTTAAGAAATTTCCACTGTTGTCAGTGAATCTTGATGTAGAAAAAACATTCTACAGAATAAGGTGGGATTTTATGATTATGTTAATGGAAGCATTTGCTTTCCCTAACAAAATAATAAGGTTAATTAGGAGGATATATGAAGGATTGGAGCAAGAATTAAAGTAGAAAGGTTCCTGTCTGATAAGTTGGAATCAGGCTAGGGTGTCCTCTTTCTACTTTATTTACTTTATATTTAGAAGCATTATCAAGGAAAATACGGGACTTGGAAATTGAACAATATAAATGGTATGCTAATCAAGAAAAGTTGGCTTTATTTGTGGATGATTTTATTTTGTACCAGATAAATTCAAAAAAGGACATCTCAGTGTTGTGGAAAAAGAAGTTAAGTACTTACCATAATGTTCCATCTGTGTTGTCCATTTTCATTCTTCCTCAGCCATTAGGTTTGGATTCGAGCCTCCAGTCTGACTTGGCCTTTACTATAGCTCATGGCAACCTAAAAGCCCTTGAGCTCCTCCCTACCCACAATGCACCAACCCCTAACATACTTCAGATCTTGTTTGGTATATAATGTAAAATAAGAAATATTAATATAATATTAATATAACATCATTGACAGAAGAAGCTATTAAATGGAGCTCAATTTGAGGCATAGTGGTGACCTTATGAGGTCTCATTCTTCCAGGAGTCTATTTTGACAAAGGTTAGGGGTTGGTGGGAGGGGAGATGAGGAAGAATGAAAATGGACAACACAGATGGAACGTTATGGTAAGTACATAACTTCTTTATCTGATGTCAATTTTCATTCATTCCTCAGCCATTGGGACAGAGTCCCCAGCTACCTGAAATCTTGAGTAGACTCTAAGAAAGGATATTCCTGAACACGCTTCATCCAAATGTTGCTCTTTCCCTTGACACTAGATCTAGTTTGTAATGATAAATAAAGGTATGAGGATTAAACCAAGCTGCAGCAGCACATATATTGTCCATGGAGTACCTGGAAAAAATACTGACGAAGTTGTTATTGACATAGTTGAGTGGGGTTTTAAAGGTTTTGGCAACGAGATACCCACTTTTTTCTAGACAAAAGATACACTCAGTAACCATCTTGCCAAAGTTACTTTTGTAACTGATTTTCCAGATTTAGATTCCACAAATAAAATAAACAGTTGATCAGATTTTCTCATTTCTTTTGTTCTATGAAAGTAGAAATATAATTGCCTATGAACATCTAACAAATGCAACATGTACTCTTCTTTGTTTTCAAATTTTGCAAAGAAGATAGGCAGATTACTGGACTGGCTGATGTTGGATTCTGACACCACCATAGGAAGGAAGGGTTGGTTCCTAATGTTACTCTATCCCTGTGAAAAATAAAGTATGGAGGTTTTGAAGATGATGCTTGAAGATCAGAATTTTTTTTAGCTGAGTTAATGGCTACTAGAAAGATTGTTTCCCATGTCAGGAATTTAAGATCTCATTTTGCTGCTGGTTCAAAGGGAGAATGAATATGAGCCTGTAGTACTAAATTCAAGTCTTATGGTGGAGTAGGGTCTTTATAAGGTGGTCTCATCAGAAGAATGCCTCTTAAGAAGGCCTTATAAAGTTTTGATGAAGCAAGTGAAGAATTTGCAGTTCCGAAATGCAAGTTAGAAATTGCTGCCAACTGAACTTCAATAGTCGAGGAGCTAGCTCCTTCATTAAAAATCTCTGCTAAAAACTCAAGGATGCTCTGTATGGGGGCTGAAAAAGGGTCAACATATTTTGATAAGCCCAAATAATGAATTTCTTCCACTAACTTCTGTAAAGTTGTAAAGTTTTCTCATAGAAGCTTTATGTGAAGAGAGAAGTATGTGATGGACAGGGGATGAGAGCATAGATTTTCTGGCTGTTAACGGACATGGAGAAACCATTGTGTCAGCTTTAGGTTTTAGAAATGTGAGTGAACTAAGCCTGATAGGTGAGACAGGAAGTCTGGAGTTGGATTCAGAATCCAAGGTGGGTAAAGAGGATGAGGCCAAAGAAAGGGGAACCAAATTTGTTGAAGCCAATAAGACTACCTATGCTCTCATCCCCTGTCCTTCATATACTTCTCTCTTCACATAAAACTTCTACTACAAAACTTTACAGATGTAAGTGGAAGACCTCTTTGGGGGACCAAGTACCTTGGATTGTTTTCCCCAGGAAGTGCCGCCCCACCCAATCTGGGATGCGTCCATGGTCACTATGGCCTTGAGTTGATAGAGAATGAAGGGACGGCCTTGTAGAACCTGACCTGATCGAATCCACCACAAAAGGTATTTCTTACATGCCTGAGTGATTCTTATTTGGGCTAACCTTGGATTGTTTTCCCCAGGAAGTGCTGCCCCACCCAATCCGGGATGCGTCCGTGGTCACTATGGCCTTGAGTTGATAGAGAATGAAGGGATGGCCTTGTAGAACCTGACCTGATTGAATCCACCACAAAAGGTATTTCTTACATGCCTGAGTGATTCTTATTTGGGCTAACATTCAATGTTAAAAGATCAACCATTGTGTTGCTAGCATCCATTGAAGCATTCTCATATGAATTCTTGCTAGGGGAACTAAAATTATGGCAGCTGACATTGACTCTAAGGTCAAAATTGTGATACTGTGGAGTATCTTGGTGACCTGTATTCTAATAGTTTGAACTCTTGCTAGAGGAAGAGAAGCTATTAATGTCATGTTAAACACTGTTCCTGTAAATTCCAGTCTCTGAGATGGTTCTAGCTGAGATTGGTTGTAGTTTATAGTAATACCCAGGAGGGAGCAAATTTGGAGTACCTGATCTCTCGCTTTTAAGAGCAGATGCCTGGTCAGAGCGGTAATGAGCCAGTCATCTAGATACGGAAACAGCTGGAATCCTTGCAGTCTCAAATGAGCTGCTAGTGCTGCCATACATTTGGTAAACACCCTTGGGGCTGTTGGGAGTCCAAAGAGCAGGGCTCTAAACTGGTAATGACTGGCTCCCAGCCAGAAGTGTAAGTACTTTCTGGACTGTCTATTCAATTTTTTGTGATAGTATGCATCTTGAAGGTCTATCAAGCACATCCAGTCATCCTTGCCCAAATAGGGTAAAATGGACCGAACCATGACCATCTTAAGCTTTATATGCTGAACCGACTTGTTCAAGGTGCTGAGATCCAAAATTGGTCTCCAGCCCTCTGTTTTCTTTGTAACTAAAAAGAATCTTGAGTAAGTTCTGGATTCGTTCTGGTCTGAACCTTTTGGATGACTCTTCTTTCTAGTAACTTTTGAATCTCTAGTGCTGCTACTTTCCTTTGACTACTGCAACATTGGGAAATTTTCTTGATAGTGCAGGTGGAAGGGAACAGAGAATTGCATATCCTCTGGAAATTATCCTCTGCACCCAGGTGTCGTTTGTAATATCTAGCCAGGCTCTCAAGTGGAGGGATAAATGACCCCCGATCACCTCCAGAGGGGGACAATCGGGCCTCCTTTCATGAGCATAGATAGGGTCTGTCAGAGAAAGAATCTCTAGAGCCTTGATTTTGTGGGCCACCTCTGCCATGTGGACGGTGTTTCCCATTTGAGCTCCCTCTGCCTCTGGGGGAACCATCTCCATGTGAATCTTGGAAAGGATCCTGGGATTTTTTAAACCACATTTTTTGTCCACTTTGTTGGTTCATAGCGAAGACATTTTAAGGAGTCAAAAATGGATTCCTACTGCAGAGATGGTCTTTCCATCTTTCAGGATATAGAGAGTGTGTCCATTACTTTGGGGCCAAATTAGGAAGTTTCATCAAAGGGGACATTGATGACAGAAGAGTTGAAGGTCTCCGCAAAGTCACACAAGTGCATCCAGACATGCCTCCTAACAGAAATGCCTGAACCTGCTGTCCTTGAGGTACACTCAGCTCCCTCAGCTGCATGAGAGTTAAGCCTCATAGATGAATTTGAAATAGATTGTAGAGTAGCTAACTGTGAGGCCACAGAAGCCTGAGTCTCAGCATTAGTGTTCCCTGACAGATATTTTGAGAGTTCCTTTATTAAATCTCTTTGCAGTCTAGTAAAATGTTCCTGATAATTTTGTGACCTGACAGTGAAGGTAGCTGAAGGATAGGCATGCTTCCCAAACCTGTCTAAAGTCCTAGATTCCCTGTTACAGGGATGGACAGTGGAACTCTGCTCTGCAAGTTCCCTCTTGGTGGCCACCACTATGACCATAGCATCCACAGGTACTTCCTTACACCAAAACTCTCTCACTTCAGGTAGTGCTAGAATCCTATCTGGTCTCTTAGGTATAGGTTCAGCCATGTCAGGCTCTTCCACACCCACTTAGAGATCAGGTTGATGAGCTCATCAGTGGGTGGTGTTACCCAAGAGGTAGACGGGCAAAACCCAAATGCCTCCAAGAATACTGATTCCTTCAGAACAGGATTGTGGGAGGACTGTTCACCTCTTTGTTTAAGGATTTCTGGGATATCTCCAAAGGAGACATCTTCTGGTGGTGATCTTGGTGACCCTTCCCCTTCATTGATATTTGTATCCTCAGTGATAGATTCCTGTGCCTCCTTTTGCTCTTTCTCTTCCGGAGTAGTTCTATGGGTGGATGTTCCGGAGAAGTATCATAAGTGATGATGATACTCTGCTGGGTAACCTGGAGGACCTGGTTTGGCTGTCCCTGTGGAGTCGAATGTTGTGTTGCAAAGCGCAAAGACAAATGAGATCCCGAGGATTGATCGAAGGAGGAAGAGAGACTGTCTGTCATGCCAAAGTAGAGAAAACCCTCTCCACCACCTCAAAGGCAGAATTTCCAGGGAAGAAAGAAGCCAATGGAGCCAAGAAGCCATACTTCCACCCCATCAGCTCTGTCTGTCCAAAGGTATTCCACCTGAGGCAGAGGTCAGAGCTGAGCTGTTCAATGCCAAGGCTCCAAGGGGCAGAGATGGCTCCAACAACTCGAAGTTGACTCTAACACCTCACATCCAACAGGGACATCATGGCTTTGAGAGTTATCTGGCTCTGAACTTGTCGGAGCCAGAGTGCTCAAAGAAACCTTAGGAGCCAAAGATGCAAGAGGAAGAAAACAAAAGGAAACTACTGAAACAAATAAAAAACTTGGTGTCCAATGAATGACAGACCAGGACAAAAGGATTTTTAATGAAGCACTTTTCATTTGGTTTGAATATAGTATCAAACAAAAAATGCTTCATTAAAAATCTTTTTTTCCTGGTCTGTCATTCATTTTTTGTTTTAGGAGCCAAAGATGACAAAATTCTTGGATCCAATATGGATGGTCTCGGCAAACTCAGATCCAAAAGCTCCAAAACAGCTGGCCAGATCAGAGAAGAAGCTGGTAGTGGAGGGGTAGAACAGGCTAAGGCTTCCTGACCCAAAGGGGGTAGGATCCAGAAGGACACTCATCTGAATTTGCGCAGAGAGAAATTTCCTCATCATACAATCTATGTCTGCTTCGGCGAGACTCCTGGAAGAATGAGAGGTGGCTAACTAAGGAGATTTGGAATTCCTTCTTTCCATGAAAGAGAAGGAGCCCTGGATGGCAGTGGGTCAATTGTAGTAGAATAACAGGTCCTGGGAAGAGTCCTCGGACCCAAAGAAATCTTCAGAGATTCCAATATCAGCTTCGAAGTAGAAGACTTCAGATCCAACTTCAATTTCGTCTAGGGAAGTTCCATCAAAGAAGGTGCAGAGGATCCAGAAGGTCTAGTGGACTTCTTAGCAGTCTCCTTATGTTTAGATTTGGGGGATTGAGCCCTAGTAATTGCCTCAGAAAAAGGAGAAAATAATAGCCCTTTCAAAATGAGCTTGTTTTTATGATCCCCTACTGCTCACAGATCAAAGTTTGTACAAATGGAGCAGTCTACATTTAAGGGGTCAGGGCCTTGATAATAAGTGCATAAATTATGTGTGTCTGACAGTAGGAGCTTATGACCAAACTTAGAACATTTCTTAAAGCCTGAGAGATGCTTCTCTGACATATTGAGAAGAGAAGGATAACTAGTAACAGACACAAAAAAGAGATTTTTTTTTTGGGAAAGGGAGGTAAAGACAGAAAGAAAGAAGTACCAACAGTGGTACCAAAGATTACATGTAGATGTGTAAAAAATGAAGTACGAAAAAAGAATAAAATATAAAAAATCCTAAAATTAGTAAATATCAATGATAGAATGTAATCTGAATACACCAAGTATAAAAAAATTGAAACATTTGAAGATGTACAGAAAAATTAAGAACATTTATCTGACAACACCTGAGAGCTATGACAACCACGTCTACTTCGCAAAAGCAGTAAATGAGATCTGAGGTATTTTAGGGGTTGGTGCATTGTGGGTAGGGAGGAGCTTGAGATCTTTTAGGTTGCCACAAGCTATAGTAACAGCTGAGTCAGATCTGAGGGCTGGATCTGAATCCAATGGTTGAGGAAGAATGAAAATTGACAACATCAGATCATAAATTATGTACCCACCCACAAACTGGTTCAGCAATACCCATATTTATAAGGACATGATAAGATGAATTATTTAGGCATATGGATTAAAAAGCTTCTGTTATGGCAGCTAAGGATATGTGGAAAGAGACAATGCAAACAATATAAAAATTGAGAAACTGAAAGTTCTTGTTTGTGGATATGGAAGGTAAGATACTAGCACTGAAAATGTTTTTAGTTTTATATATGGGTCAGCAAATTTTTATCAACCAGAGGAGAAGTTGTGGACAATAATTAATAAAGAGTTGAAGGAATTTATCTGGTAAGGGAAATAGGCAAGAGTTAAGTGGGATATGTTAATCCTTCCAACAGAACAAGGTAGTTTAGGATTACCTGAATTGAAGGGCTATTTTAGAGCTACACAGTTCTGGCTCATATACAAAACTGAAGTATTAGGTTATAATTCAGAATGGAAAAGGATCATGATGAAGCAGTGGGGAAGCTCAATAAATAAATAAAAGGTGGGATATTGGATGCAGATCCTTACGAAGAATAATAACAACCATGCAGAATTTTATATTCATAATAATCTAAGAACTAAGTCAACATGAGACTGGAGAAAGGAGATTTTGCCAGTAGGGATGACTGCAAGCAGGAGTACAGAAAATAGGCAAGAAGGGGCTGGAATTTACTATAGAAAACTGACAAAGGAACCAAGGTATTGGGAGGAAATAACTAGAGAGAGAAAGATAATAGAGTGAGATGATGCCAAGAAGATGTTTGGACTGCAGGCTGGAGAATGCCTTCTGTACAAGGGATTGATAAGCAAAGAGAAACGGACAGGGAAATCTTAAGTGAAAGACCTGTTCTGGTAGAGTTTTTAGTTGAATCTAGAACAGAAGCCACTGTTAAAATGGAAAGATTAGTAGGGCATATAAAATATTGCATGACAACTATAAGAATCAGAAGAGGTTACAAAAGATTGGGAAGAGAGACTCGAATAGCAATTTACAAGAGAAAAATGGGAGGTCATATGTATGGCTCTCAAGTACGCAAGTAACTGCAGAAGATTTAGGATCTTTGCTTGGAAATGTTTACGTAGGTATTTTTATACCTCAAGCAGGCTTCAAAGAATTATTCCTCACATAGATAGTAAATGTTGGAGTTGTGATGGGGAAGAAAGAGGTAACTGGGAACATATGTTTTGGGAGTGTAATGAGTTAGCAGATTAAAAAAATTCCTTACAGAGTACTCTTGTCATAAATATTGGGTGAGCAAATGGATCTAACTAAAGAAATTATTCTTTTGAGCTGGGATACAGGATCTGAATTACCTAGACATACTAAGGCATTATTAAGTTGAATTCTGTTGGTTGCCAAAAAAGCAATTAATAGAAAATAGAAAATAAATCTAAAGCAACTGTATATGAAGTAATGAATACTATAAAAGAGATAAAAGTACTGGAAGAGGAATCTTTAGAAAAGCAAAGGAGCAAATTACGTAAAAATAAATGTAAACTGTGGGGATAATAATATGCAGCATAATGTTCAGGAGGAGGAGTAGTGAGATTTAAGGGAAGACAGGAATTCAGCAATATATGTAATGTTAGACTGATTATAGTTACAAAGAATGAGAAGATTTGTGATGCATAATTGATGTAAAGGGGAAAAATGCTAATATGATTTGTTTTCTTTTCTGTTAATGCATATTTATCAATATCTTAAATGATAATTTAATACAGGTTTTTAAAAAAGGTAGTACCTGAACAGGGTGGCACAGTGCTGTAGTGGTTAGCATTGTCGCCTCACAGCAAGAGGTTCTCTGGTTTTATTCTCTGCTGGGGTGCTTTCTGTGCAGAGTCTGCATGTCTCCCTGCATTTGTGTTGGGTTCCTCCAGGTGCTCCAGTTTCCTTCCACATTCCAAAGACATGCAGTAGGTGGATTGGACACTTTGAATTGGCCCTAGATGTGTGGTGGGCCCTCCTAGGAGGGTTGGCCCTTGGGCTAGCAACCTCAGCCCATAAAATCCATAACTGCTACAGAAGCAATGAGTGCTGAAAGGTGCTTGCTGCTCGATGTACCACATGGTGCATAAATGGGAAAGAGAGAGAGAGAGAGTACCTGAGCAGCTTGTGTGCATCCGAGGTATGTAGAATCTTTTTTCCCTTGTTTTTTGGATCAGGATAGAAGAGTGAGAGACTGATGACTTGATTCAAGGTAAATTCAGGAAAGAACTTTAGGAATGAATGATGGGTTAGTGCATAGCACAACCCTGTCCTTGTGAAAAATCAAATAGGGTTGGTCTAATATGACAGCTTGCTGCTCAGAGACTTGCCTTGCAGATTTCAGAGCAATGTGTAAAACAGTCTTCCAAGTAAGGAACCACAAATCACCCTGAGAGGTAGGTTCAAAAGCAGGTAAGGTCAATTTTTCAATAACAATATTCAGATCCCTGAAAGGAGGAATTTGCTTTTGAGGGTGACATATGTGCAACCCTCCTTTCATAAACTGTTTGATCAGAAAAAGAGATGAATGAAGTTAATCCATGGGCCGACAAGCTGACCACAAGATACACTTTCATAGAAGCATATGATAAATGATGCAGCTCACACATATATTTCAAAACCAGAGAGGTTGAAACCCTTTTTGGACCTTTGTTATCAGTTAGGCACCAGCTAGAAAACCTCTTGTACTTGTAAATATATGATTTTATTTTTGCAGTTTTTCTTGCTGTACAGTACATCCTCATTGAACAAGTGCATAAAATGTATCAAAAAGAATAATTTAGGCTGTCACTTGTAATTGCTCTAAGTGCCTCCTTGATCCAGTCTGTGAGGAAGTTTGTGGTAATTCCCCTTGGAGAATTCCATTAAAAGGGAGAACCAACTTTGCCTAAAAGGGGATTACCACAATGATCTTTGGTAATTCTTTCTGAAACTTAGAAGTACCATGTGAAGCTTTAGAAAGAGTAGAAATGCATACAGGAACACTCCTTGGAAGGGCTGGAAATGCATACAGGAACATTCCTGATCATGGGACTGATAAAATGTTTGTCTTCCACACATGTCTCTAAGGATATCTTGAACAGAATTTTTCAGTCGTCTGGTAAGGCAAACAGATTTACTTGAGGTATTTCCCACATCTGAATCAAGTCCTGATGAACATCTACATATTGCTTCTACTCCTGAGAGTCTGTTCAGGATCTGATTAGTCTTATCTGCTACTGGATTTTGCTCTGATAGAATGTACAAGGTCTTAAGAGTCAAAGAATGCTATAGAGCCAGCTCCTAGACCCTCACTGCCAACTGGCCAGGAGTGTGTGATCTTGTACCCCCTTGCTTGTCCAGGTACCACTTCAAGGTAGTGTTGTCTTAACCACTAGAAGAGGACCTGGAGTCCATAAGTAGTGAAGAAATTTTAAGTCATGAATCACCGCCAACATTCTGAGAACCCCACAGACTTGCAACTGAACTCCCATGGATACTGCTACCCAAACAAAATCTGAAGAGTCTATCTGGACAGATTAGACTGGGATGTGAAGAGAGAAAGGGAGTCCTGGATTTAGAGACAGTTCATCCCTCCACCTCTGGAGTTCCTGTTTCACAAATCCCAGTACCGGTACCTGGAAATCCAAAGGATTAAGGTGCTGGGTCCAATAACTCTTCAAGTGCCATTGAATTTTTCTCATTTGTAGTCTGGGTAGTGGTATCATGAGGATCTTTGATGCCATGAGGATTAGAATTTTTAGGAACTCTCTTGCTGAGGCCACATCTAGAAAAAACACATTCAAGAAAATGTCCTGATAAGACAGGACTTTGTCTTCTGGCAGTTCGGTCATCCTTTTTACTACCTGTCTAACACCCTAGGAAAGCAATTAGTTAAGAGTGTGTGAGGAAGGACTTTCGAAGGTTCAATTTTAAGCCCAGGTGAGAAAGGGGGGATGCAACTTTGTCAAAGAACTCCAATCACATGGATATGAAATGTGTATAAATCAGCAATTTGTCTAAATAAAGAAAAATGTGGATGTCTAGGGTTCTGCAATAGACAACCACTGGAACCAGGCACTTTGTAAACACTTGAGGTACAGTAGTTAGCCTAAGGGCAATGCCAAAACTGATAATGCAAGACATAGACAACAAATCTCAAACATTTCATGAAACTGGGAGCATTAGGAATATTATGACAAGCATCCTTGAGATTTAGAATTATCATGAAACAGTGGTCTGGAAGCCACACTAGGGCTGATTGTAAGGTGAGCATTTTGAATTACTTTTAGAAAGCTTTTAGAAACTCCTGTTCAGAAAGGAAAAATCTAAGACAGGTCTCCAAGAGTACTCTTTATTTAGTAACAAAAAGATTCTGGAGTGAAGTCCTTTGCATATCAGAGGCACTGGATCTAAGACCCCTCCTTCATGCATGTGATTTAGAACAGGGGGAAACATCTCTGTTTATTCTTGTGGGTGTGGGGGAATTATATCCACTGTCAAATGTATCTGAGATTATCTGCAGCCAGGCAGGAGGAAAAGAAGGAAGGGCAGGAGGGGGTAGGGGTGCTCTGTGATTTGGGATAGTAATTCCTTTGTAGAGGGTGATTCTTTTTCAGAAAGAAACCTCTCTAGTTTGGTTTTGAAGAATTATCTTCCTGCCGTTTCCTTTAGATCCCTGATTTTTGTTTGGCTAGGATTTTTGTTTGTTCTGCCCCTTGAAGTAAGATACCATGTTCGAGGAGACCTTGGATACATGAAACATCCTAGATACCCCATGCATTAGTTTGCCTTTATCATCCCACTGTTTGAAAATCTGTGCAACAGAGGACCCAAACACCAATTTAGAACTTAAAGGCACATTCAATTTTTCAACTTTTAAATCGTCAGAGAAGCTCTGATTCTATAACCAAGCATACAGCAGTCTTAATACAACAGAAAAGGCAGCATTTCTTGAGACTGTATCTGTACATTCAAGCACACTTCTCAAAGCATGTTTCGAAAACTTAGTCAGATTAGAACCAATTTCATTCATAAGGCAAGATTACTATAAAGAGACATCCCTTTGCCCTGAAGATATAACCGTTTTCCCTCTTTATTAGCAGGCACTGGATTAGATGAAGTTAAGGACTTTTTTATTTGAGCAGGGAGCTGAGGAGACTACAGATGGGTCAACAGTTCAATGAGAAAAGAAAAAAAAATTCAAATCCAAGGAGGCGTATATTTTCTTAGAGCCTTTTTGGGGACTGATGGAATAGATACTGGTGTCCTGCAGGCAGATTTATAAACATCTGCCAAGGCTGGTAAAAGAGGGGGGATAGCCAAAGAATTCAGCATCTTGTCCTGTATAAGGTTATATTCCCTGTCTAGCTCTGGGGTAGTTCTGCACTGCTCTCAAGCAAAACCTTCACTAAACATAGCCATTATCTGAGAAAAAGTGAACACATATTTAGACTTATGGTCAAGTCCACCTTTTGAAGAATCAAAGTGACTGGACTCAGTGTTGACTAGGAAATCACCATTGTTCTCATCAGATTTTACATCATTTTCTGAAGCAACAGAAAGGTCTTTCGAAAAACTAGCACTAGAAGTATGTATGGGAACACAAGAATAAGCTCTCTGCAGAACACTCTTAGCCAAGGAAACTGGCAGATACTGGAACAGCCCAGGAGGATGTATCTAACACCTTTTCCATATTGGCCAGCAAAGGTGCACTAGAGGGAGACTGGGCAAAAGGAAAGTGGTCTGGAGGCTGAGCAGTGGCTTTGACAGAATCACTAACTATAGACTTAGGCATATATTATTTATTTATTTTTACTTTTTAGGGGCAATGGTATTTGATGGGGGAGGGATACCAGAGTTAGGATCCATTAAGCAGGAGGAGAGAACACCAGCCACAATAATAAAATGACAGTGCTGGATAACTTATCACAATAAGCAGTTAACGTTTCTAATAATAAGTATATCTTCACACAAGAAAATTCTGCCAGACTGTGCTATTATCACAAAAAAACTGTTTGAAATGTGTTCAGAATTCTTTTACAACCGACAAAAGTTAAAGAATTTCCAGTACACACAGTCTAAACACCAAAGTAAGTAATGTGCCAAACAAATGTTAAAAATTAACTCCACACACTTTAACCATGTTAAACTGCCATAAATAACATTTAACAGCAAGTTGAACTATATTTTTTGTCAGATAGTAAAAATCTCCACAGTACATTCAAATACGTTCATTTACAGTAAAACTGTGATACTAATGTCTTTTGGCTTTTCCCAGTTAGGGGTTGCCACAGCAGAACTCCAGTCCGCTAATGATTGACAGTGGATTTTTACGATGCCAAGGTGCCAGCCCAACCTTCAAAAAAGGTACACCCATTCACACATGCACCTATCTTCATGTCTTTAAACATCACTCGACCGCGGGGAGGACATGCAGACTCCACACAGAAGGCGCTCCAGTCAAGAATTGAACCGGAGAACCTCTTGCTGTGAGGCAACAACGCTAACCGCCACACCACTGCGGCCAGTAATTCTGATGTTAAAAACACAGAACAGAGTCATATATATAGTAAATAATGTATAACTGCTGAAAAAAAGTTCTGCAATATTCTCCTGTCAAAAGATGAAAATAAAGCTGAATAATGGGAGAAAAGACAGGAGCAATTCTGACTGCACAAGACAGGCCATAGTGTTTAACAGCACACATACACACTGCACTTCTAAGAGAAAAACTGAAAGCTTCCGCAGAAGCAATAAAAACAAGCATTTATCAAGGCTAAAATCCAAATAAAGACTGATACAAACAGAAATTCACACAGAAATTACTGTAAACACTGAGAAAAATAAAATATTTAAATAAATATTTTTAAAAGAAACATAAGAATGGAAGCAAAATAAAATGAGAGGAAGGGGATCCTGAAATGAGGCTTATCTGAGTAGTAAGCCGAAAAGATTCAGCTCTGGATTTTGGATTTCCTTCTTTGGATGGCAGAAAAAGAATGAACACTTACTTCATATGACAACTGAAGACTTCCCTGTCAGCATATGCTCAGCCAATCTACTGTCACAGGAAGGGGGGGATAAAGTTTTGAAAAATGGCTAGTACTGGGTTACCTTAGCAGTTAACCTAAAATGTTACTGAAGCATTTGCTCCCAATACTGTGATTCATTTGCTAGTTTTCTCCAGTAAATGCCAGCCCTCCATTGCCTATTTTCTGTATCTTTACTTATACTCATCCCTATTGGCAAAATCTTCTTTCTTCATTTTTGTGTTGGCTTAGTTCTTAGAATACTTTCTGCTACTTTATGAATCAAATATTCTGTTCAGTTGTTATTATTCTCCTTAAGGATCTGCATACAAATTCTCACTCCCTTCCCTTTTTTCTTGGTCCCCCTGCTTCACTATCATTCCTTTCCACTTTGAATTATAACTTTCTCCTTGTGCTATGTATTTGAATGTTAAACCACCTTGTTCTATTGGAAGGATCAACTTATCCCACTTAATGCTTAATCTCTTCCCTTTCAGATAAATTAATTCAACTATTTATTAATTATTTTCTACAACCTCTATTCTGATTGATACAGACATTTCTGACCTGCATATAAAACTAAAGGGACTAAAAACATTTCACTCTTTGTATCTTGCTAACCATATCCACGTTAAATTGTTAATGGTAACATGTTTAATAAAATCTCCCTTAAACTCAATTAGTCTGAGAAGAAAAGTTGATTACTGAGGTTATATTAATTAGGGTAGCAATTATGGGTAAATAAATAATACTGTACTTTGACAAGTTTGTATGCGCATCGTCCTAATATAGTGTATTGAGTCTTATTAAAATTGAAAAAACTGAGGTTTGGGAGAAGTGGTTATAAAGGCCAGTATAAGAAATACTCTTCACGGACAGCCATTTTAGTTCACATTCCTAGCTTATTCTGTGTTGTAAATGGATGGTATCCCATCTCTCAACCAAATAACCAGTTTCAGTAGTGGCCCATGCAGTGGTGCAGCCAGATGGAGTAGGAGTGAAATGATGTTCTGACTGCTGACCTCTCCTGGGGAAGGTTGAAAGCCATTTTTCAGGGAGTGCGTTTTGTCAGTGAAGTTTTGGTGAATATCAGGAATCTAACAGAAGCCAACTGCATGAAGATTGTTGGGTGGAGCTGCCTGAGAGGATGCAGCACTTGCAGAACTGGGTGATGGCCAAACATCACCCCAATTGTATGTGCCTTATCTTAGTTGTTACACAGCATGCAGAGAGGAAATTAAAGTGTAAAAGCTAAAATCCCTTTATGACTACCTTCTTTAAAGGCTCCACCATAAGTATCTCTGATATGGTAAGGAAATAACAGGTAGAACTGGAATGATCAATCAGATAACTGCCAGTTATGGGGAGGGATCCAAAATATTGAAATATTTGAGGAAAAAAAGGTTTAGGCCAGACTCTCCAGGTCAATTCCTGGGTCAGGTTCCTTCTGTTAGAACTTTGCATGTTCTTCATACAGTTGTATGGGATTTTGCTTAGGTCTCCAGTATCCTACCATATCCCAAAGCCATATATGTTAGGCATACTGGTGAGGTTTCCAGTTGCTTCCAGGTGTAAGTGCAATGTGTGTGTGTGTGTGTGTGTGTGTGTGTGTGTGTGTGTGTGTGTGTGTGTGTGTGTGTGTATATGCGTGTGTGTGTGTGTGTGTGTGTGTGTGTGTGTGTGTGTGTGTGTGTGTGTGTGTGTGTGTGTGTGTGTGTGTGTGTGTGTCTATTATGAGGGACTGGCATCCCATCCAAGACTGACTGAATTCCTCCGCAGTGCCACTGCTTGCTAGTACAAGCATTGGTGCTCCCCCATGACCCTGAATTAGATTGGAGGGTTGTGAAAATGAATGATTGAATGAATGTATGAATGAATAAATGAATGTATAGAGTCAGGTGTTTAACAAAACTGTATTAGTAGGGATAGGATTTACAAATTATAAATAACTTCCTTACATATTAATGGAAAATGATATAACACTTTCTGAAGCAGCTACGTAAGCTTATAGCTGGGTGCTAGACAAAGGCTGCTTTTATATTTAGAAACTTAGGCAGAGAATGCAAAAATAACCTAAAGAACAATGGTCTATTGGCTCTCATTTCATATGAATTATCTTGCAAGACTGTTAACTGTAGTATTTGAAGCAGCAAAACAATTATGGACATCCAAATGCATATATTGTCTGAATCATGCAGTTACCCAGTAATTACTTTCTTTTCTAAAGTAAACCAGTATTGATTTACATATGTAAGACAGATTCTATAAAATATTATGCATAAGTAGATGTGTGAAAAGGGAAGGGAGTTGGACACAGGTTAAGTAGTATTTTGAACTTAATGAATGATGGGTCTAATTTATTTTTCTTCATTTCTAGTACTGTGTGGTTTGTTTCTTATAATTTAATTTGGGAAATAGTTTAAGTTATTAATGAAATATAGGGACTGTGAATATTTTTGTGTAACCATTTACACTCATTTCAATGTAGTGTTATGCATTTGGGTTAATGGCATTCTGATTTACTCCCACATCCCGAAGACATTATCCATACAAGTGAAGTTTTCATGAGAGTTTGTATATGTGTGTGCGTCTGTGTGCATATATATTTACAGCAATGGACCTGCATCCCATTTAGAACAACATTCTTACCTTCCAGCCATTGCTTGCTGAACAGGCTAAGTTAATAAAAAATGAATGAACAAAAAAAAAAATGCCTATTCTTTATTGAGCAAGTGATGCAATGTATCATTATTGTCCATCTGAGCTAACTGATGGCACCTTATTTTAATGTCCTGTTGGAAAGACGACACCTCAGATGTGCATCATTTCCCCATGCTAATATAGTGGAAGTAATGGAATATAAACTCATGTGCCCAGTGTTGCGACAAAACACACGCAGAATCAGAGGCTTATATACAATAATCTAAGCCAATGACAATACTCGATCATTTACTGAAACTGATTTGTCAGTGAACAAAGGATAAAGTAAGGAAGGTTAAAAAATAATTGCATTATGTGGTTTGATGAAGAACTGTTGGGTAGCAGGATGAATGTAGAAATACCATTAAAGGAGATTAAAATCTAAATGCTTAATTCTCCAGTACTGCACCTGCCTGAAAAAAGAATTCATAAACATTCTTGCTGCATGATGTCCTCAGAAATATGTAAACTCCCCATGAAAAGAAGGCGCAAAAGTATAAAACTGGATAGAACAAGACGTCATAAGCAAAGTGGGTAAAAACAAAAAAAAAAAACAAAAAAAAAAACAGAGTAAGATGAAGAGCCCAGTGTGCAGAAAATGACTTGTTTGATTTATTTGGCATGAACATTTCTACTTTTCAAAGAAGTATTTAGAGAGTTAGCATAATGGTATCAAGTGGTAGTACAGATTGTGCTTTTGCAGCTTTAGAACATTTAGTTCAGTTTCTCTTTGACAGTTTATCAAAGGCATCATGAAAATTATGCTGAATTTCTGCTATTGTGGAGCATTTTGCATAAGGTTTAATCAGCTGACTTAAATCTTCTCAAAACAGGACAGTTAAATAAGGGTATGGTTATTCTTAGCAATGGTCTTGCATTCCTAAAAGCAAAGTATTACTTGAATGTCACTTGGGAGCTTGTTAGAATACAAACATCTATGGCTCATTTTGCTGACATCAAAGAAGTTTCAGTGTTAAATGCCTCAGGATTTCACTATATCACCAAGAGCTGAATTAGCACCGCAACTTATTATCATAATATGCAATTCCATTTGCATCTTGATGTAATACATGGGTCTGCTTGATATTACTTGGCATTTTATAACACTCACAACAAAATAAGCTCACAAATAAATAATTTCTCTTTTTGGGAAACTAAGTGATCGTAAAACAGTAACACTGTTGAAACACACTATCCTGCATTTCCAGCTTAAGCAATGTGCAGGTCTGCTGTTTCAGAAAGCTATGTGTTAAAGGAACGGGTCAGCAAACTGGTGAACTGTTCTTCTTAAAAGTCAATCACTGAATATGAGCCTGGAAACTGCAATATATTGTCCATTAAATGATGTGCAACAAAAGCTTAATCCTAAATCCTTATTTAATGTGTTGAAACAGATTTAGGATTCACTCAGCAGATTAGAACTTTATATAGTATTTCTAGAAAATCACATGTTTAGATATCATGTCTGCATCCAGTTATTTAGAATCTGTTCTCTTAATTCCAAACAAAAAGCCAATTAAGGGGCAAGAGTTCAATAAATTAATCACGATCTCCATAATTATTAGATCTAAATCTAAGATGAATATCCATAGCCTTAATAACAAGTCTTTAGGGATGCCTGAGGCAGACATGAGTATTAAGTCAGTTATTTATGCTATGATGGTAGAAGATATAAAGGAAGCAGTAAGTAAAACAGTGTTGCATGCCATTCTTACTTCTATGATTTCTGATTTCTAAACAGATTCTCCTGTCCTTGTTGCTTTTCCAAAGACATAACAAGAAACACATTTTCATTGATTTTATTCCTCTAATTATGGACAATAAAATAAAATCCAAGATGTGTAGACAGTACAGAAATGCTGTATGACCTTCAAATATTCCCCATTATGAAACTTGTGACTCCACAAACGCAGAAAAGAATGCCCCATTAACAGAAGTCTATCTTACTATACAAATTATAAAGGCCAGCAAGTATTACAGGTCCAAGTTTAAAATATTTCATACATATTTTCATGAAGTTTGTGTGTGTGTGTGTGTGTGTGTGTGTGTGTGTGTGTGTGTGTGTGTGTGTGTGTGTGTGTGTGTGTGTGTGTGAGAGTGTGTGTTGGAAATACTTTGTAGACAATCATTTGTTTTTTATGGTTTTGATGCTCACTAGCTGTACAGTATGTGCACATTCAAATGAAGCAGAATAGCAAGAAGGTTCAGGATACTGATCAGTTAGTGCCTGATATTAGCAGTGCCTTTTTGGTTTGAGGTTACTCTGAAGTATTCATAATCTGCAATGGTAACAACAGATGTCCTTCTATTCCTATGTTGCAGTATTCTAGCTGTGGGATTTCCTTCCCTCATGCGACTCGTATGTCGGCTTCTTTGCAAAAGCTTCAGCTTGGGTGTTGCAGTGTGCGTGGGATGACACACGTAGGGCCATAAACCAGGGGCCTTAAATGTGACGTCTGCATGCACAATCCCCAGAACTTTTCAGCCAAAGACGACATTCGCATCGTACAATCGCTTCTTCACAGACTCCGCATCTTAAAGATAAGTAGCCCGTTGGGTTTCAAACATTCTTATTTTTGACGATTGTTATAGCTAACGCTTGGATGCTATAGCCTTTAGCTGATGTCAGGAAAAAAGGGAAAGTGCCAATGCGGGCGCCAGATACCCCACAAGGATGCCCATGACAGGTGTGTTTTTTGCCTAGGCCGGGATCACGATCACTCCTCCTGCGCTATTTGTCAATCGTTTGTGCCTAAGACCTTGCACAGCCATCTAGCCATGTTAAATCTCTACCTCGAGAACCATCGCCTCAAATGGTTAGCCCTTAGGATGGATCCTGCATTGAAGATGGCACCTGAACCTTCGCACAAGAAGGCCAAGTTTCTTAGGCTTTCTTCATCTGCTGCTCTGCTTACCAATGCACCACCAGCTGCCGATTTAGGGGTTGAGGTGCACTTGAAGGATCCGTCAACTTCAGTGACGTCCCTTGAGGAAGCCATTTCGCAACTGATGACCAGCACTTCCTTGGAGCTCACTCAGACATTGACACCCATCGAGGAAGAGGGGGAACCAGTTTTAGTGGTGCCTCCAGCAGGGATCCAGACTTTGGATGTGCTAATCTCCAGACCCAATGCCAGGCCTCTCTCTACTTCCTCTCCAGCCAAAAAGAAGCAGAAAGCTAAACATACCTCCTCTTCTTCAGAAGTCACACTGGATTGGCAGGCCTTCACTTCCTCTATCATGCAGGCCTTCATGGTCTTTAGGCCATCAGACTCAGCCACTTCCACTCTGCCTCTTCTGAACCCTAGGCCTGTCTCTACTTCTTCCCTCCTATCCATAACCCCTCAAGTCAGGGAAGAAGAACACGACTCTTCTTTCTCTTTATCAAAGGAGTCCATTTCTTATGTGTCCCAGATTGCCTCTCACCAGGAATATTACTCACTGGATGAGGAATCTGTGGAGGGGGACTCTCCCCCTGAGGACATTACTTTTGGTGAGACCATCACCAAGATGAAGGATTACTTTAAATGGGACACTTCTCAAATGATGGACACCCAAAAGAGGTACTTTGAACTGCTGCAAGGGGAATCACCTTCCCCTTCAGCAGTTCCCCCTGTTCTGCCTGCTTACTTGGATGCCTTCAGTGCAGCCTCTAAGGCCCCTGACTCCCAGCTTCCAGCCCCTAAGCATCCTGATCAGTTCTATAAAGTATCAGAGGACCTCAAATTTTTAGTTAAGCCACCCTTAGCTGACCCAGCTGTTATTGCCACCACAGCAGGTAAGCAATCTGGACTGCTGCCCTATGCCTCCCTACTACCCATTGACAAAGACAGTAAGTACATGGATAGGATGGGGAAAAAGGTATAGACTTCTTCTAATTTGGCTTTCAGAGCCATAAATTATCAGACCAACATGACCAAGTATGCATTAGACTTGGTCTCTCAAGCCTCCTCCATGCTGGATTCCTTGCCTGACAGTCCCAGCAAGACAGATATCTCATCCAAACTTTCCTTGGCCCAACAGGTAGCCATGCATCCATAAGGTGAAGCTACAATGCTGCAGAAGTATCTGCCAGGTCTGCAGCATCTGCTTCAGCCCTCAGGAGGTACTCATGGCTAAGACGCAAGAACCTCCCCGTGGACTTCAAGGCTAAACTCCTGGATGTCCCTCTGGATCACAATGTGCTGTTCGGAAAACAATCCGCTGACCTTTTTGAAAAATCTACATGAAAAAAGCAAAGAACTCCAGGACATTAAGCATCTGTTGGTGTCGCCCATACCCAAGTATTACAGGAACTACCCTGCTAAGGCCACCTTTGTAAGACGTACTCCACAGCCCTCCTCTTCCAGATCCAGGAGAGGGTCTAGAAGACCTACCAACTCCAGATCCTCTGCTCCACCACAGCAACCCAGACAGCCCTTTCAGGACAGAGGAGACCCCAGTAATGTGTGACTGCCTTGCCCACCTCCCCCACTCAGCCCGCTTTTCCCACTGTCTCCCATTTGGCAATCCATCACTTCAGACCAGTGCATCTTAAACATTATCCAAAAAAGGGTACTTACTATCCTGGAAAGAGAAGCCACCCAGAAGAGGCATCTCTTTCCTACCCACAAACCAGGCCCATCTCATGCCACAAGTTCTGGCAGATCTTTTAAAGCTAGGCACCATAGAACCTATCCCTCCAGGACAGGAAGGAAAGGGATTTTACTCCCATCTCTTCCTGGTCCCCAAAAAAGATGGCCCCTGGAGACCCATCTTAGATCTGTCCTTTCTAAACCTTCATCTTCAGGTACCCTCTTTAAAAATGCCCTCTCTCCCCACTCTGCTGCCTCTCATTCCAGTCAAGGCATTTATGGTCACCCTAGACCTAAAGGAAGCCTACCTGCACATACCCATCAGGAATTCCCACAGACAATTCCTGCGTTTCTCTGGACCTTCCTATTGCCTTGCCCTTTGTTTTTTCCATTGTCCCCAGGGTCTTTACAAAGTGCCTAGCCCCAGCCATTGCCTTCTGCGTAACTCAGGAGTACAGATTTACCCTTATCTGGATGACATCCTGATTCTGGCAGAGTCCACGGATGCTCTACTGAAGCATCTACATTTCACCATGTTCCTTCTGCAGAACCTAGTGGCCTTTCTTATTCTTCTGTAAAAGTGCACCTGTCGGCCATATCAGCCTGCCTGACCATGGAACCCCACTTGCTAGCCAGGCTCAACGTAAAGCTCATCCATAAAGGGGTCTTGCACATGAGACCACCTAGGAAACCTATCCCTATGCCTTGAGACCTTAAATACATCTTAGAAAATTAACCCAACATCCCTTTGAACCTGCCGGGCCTTCTTCCTTACAGATGTGTACATGGACGATGGTCCTGCTGGTGGCTATCACTTCAGCCAGAAGAGTGTCAGAATTGCAGGCTCTAATGGCCTGTTCCCCTTACACCATCTTCCACAAAGACAGGTTGTCCCTGCAAACCAACCCCTCATTTATGCCTAAGGTGGTCAATGATCTCTCTCTTAACCAATCCATTCATCTGCCCACCTTTTTCCCCTCGCCCACTAATGAAGGGGAGAAGATACTGCAATCCCTGAATGTACACAGACAACTTATATTTTACCTGGACAAGACCAAGGCCATCAGAAAGACTAACCAGCTCTTTGTCTCCTTCCACCCCAGAGCCCTGGGAAAGGCAGTCTCCAAGCAAACCATTGCATGTTGGATCAGGAAAGCTATTTGCTTCTGCTACTCTCACCATTGAAAGGAACCCCCAAGGGGAATCAAGGCCCATTCCACTAGAGCTGTGGCCACCTCAAGGGCCTTCATGAAAGGCCTAGACACAGCATCCATTTTGGAAGCAGCCAACTGGGCCACTATCCACACCTTCACCAAGCATTACAAATTGGACCAAGTTTCCAGAGCTAGGACAGGATTCACCAGGGCAATCCTGCAGGGTCTTGTAGAACCCTCTTCTTCTACCACCACCCTCTCATCCTCTTAAGCTGTGGTACGCTCCCACACCTGGAATACTGCAACACAGGAATAGAAGGACATAGAATAGTTGTGTAAAATCTTATCATAACCATAGATGTCCTGCTCTTCCATGTTGCAGTATTCCTTCCCGCCCACCAGTCCCCCCAGGTCTTATTCCTTACCTATACTACCTACATTACAGTAGGACTCCAACTCACACACCTGTAAACAACTGGCATCCCTACTGTTGGGCCTTATTCTCTGCCTGCTGGCCTTCAAGTTCTGAGGACTGTGCATGCAGATGTCACATTTAAGGCCCCTGGTTTATGGCCCTACGTGTGACGTCCCATGCACACTGCAACAGCCAAGCTGAAGCTTTTGTACAGAAGCCAACGTACAAGTCACTTGAGGGCAGGAAATCCCACACCTAGAATACTGCAACATGGAAGAGAAGGACATCTACGGTTATGGTAAGATTTTACACAACTATTCTTTATCTGATGGCTGACCATTTGCACACTGATAGTTATTTTATTGTAGTCTTAAAAGAGCAGACTCAAGCAATTATGTTGGCTGCAGTTCTAATATGGGTGAAGGATATTTTCCAGATTTCAGTTTGTGACTAAAACTTGTGGCATATTCCAGTTTGGAATATTAAATATGTTTATTTGTTTAAAAACTAGACTGGTAAGCACAAAGATTGTGCTTCAATCGCCAAAACATGCTTTGATATCCATTTTAACTAAAAAAAACAACATTCTCTTGTCTTTAAAAATAAATCTCTCAAAAATGATCCAGGTCAGATTTTTCCAGGAGCATTATGGCCTATTGCCCATTTGTTGGACAGCTCTGTATACAGGATAAAGGTAACAGCCTTCTTGTTTCCCAATGTCTGCTGAATGTCTGCATACAAAAGTTAATAGCTTCTTTCAGTGACTAGAGACGGTCATAACACTGGGCAAACTGATGCAGGATAAGAGATAAAATATGCAGTATATGTGAATGGAACAAAGCATATTTACATGGAAGACATCACACTACAGAGCTACTGAGTTTACTTTTGTACTTTTTAACAACATAAAACAATGGTTATTTAATTATTGTTGGTTGCATATAATGAAATGAACAGCAGTTTACTTTGCCATACTAATAGTTTAATATCAGAATTTCAACAAGAGATAAACTAATTTTGCTTTCTTATAAGTCGCTTTCACATAAGCAATCTCACCTATCTTGCATACTCATTTGAATAAGCTTTCAATTATGAAGTAGGCTGAGAAAGTGAAAAATGTATACACCTGAAGTTCTGTCCTGTCATTAGTTAGATTAAATGAGGTTTAATTCATAATTGTTATATTTTTCCTTCATTTGAACCAAGAATTGCTTACTTTTTTTACAGACGTAAGCTATGTATGCTGTTACAAACTGGCTCCTTAGTTTCTTCTTCATCCAAAATCTCTTTTAATATCAACATTTTGCTAAAATATGTTTTTTTAGTTACAAGTATACTTGTACAGTCATACCACAATCATCACATTTTTCACTTAAATTTACATTGAGAAGCTGTGTATTATTTACCTCTAATTCTATAACCAGCTACAGCTTAATTGCAGACCATGATATTGAGACAATACCTTCTTCTGTGCTGAGTTTTAATTTTCTGTTTTGCTAATAACTTTTTTCTCTCCTTTTGCCTACCAGCTCTCAGCCTCCTGCAACTGTTTAGCCCATTTGTTCACTGTGTGCAAGAGCCAGTCATGCAAGGACATCATTCAAGCAGCCGTTGGTCCTAACCATGGGGACCATGGCTGATGTGCAAGAGCCAATCATGAAAGGACATCATTCAAGCAGCCGTTGGTCCTAACCATGGGGACCATGGCTGATGTGCAAGAGCCAATCATGAAAGGACATCATTCAAGCAGCTGTTGGTCCTAACCATGGGGACCATGGCTGATGTGCAAGAGCCAGTCATGCAAGGACATCATTCAAGCAGCCGTTGGTCCTAACCATGGGGACCATGGCTGATGTGCAAGAGCCAATCATGAAAGGACATCATTCAAGCAGCCGTTGGTCCTAACCATGGGGACCATGGCTGATGTGCAAGAGCCAATCATGAAAGGACATCATTCAAGCAGCCATTGGTCCTAACCATGGGGACCATGGCTGATGTGCAAGAGCCAATCATGAAAGGACATCATTCAAGCAGCCGTTGGTCCTAACCATAGGGACCATGGCTGATGTGCAAGAGCCAATCATGAAAGGACATCATTCAATCCATTGGTCCTAACCATGGGGACCATGGCTGATGTGCATGCTGTCATACATAAGTGAATGCTTTGCCTTCATCTGTGGACATGCACCTTCTTACACATGTCTCCTGAAAGTTACCATACATATGTGACCTAGTATAGCCAAACTCATGTCCCCAGCCCACACTCTGAATGCTATGCACCTCTTCACCAGTAAGTGTTAGCATTGAGACAAGTTGACATTAGCCACTGAGTCCCACTGCACTCAGCCCTGCTCCTCCAATATCTGATCCACTAACAGACTCAGACCATCTGGATCACTGTCACAGCTTCATCCCCACGTGCCACGAAGAAGAGCTGTACTGTGCTGATCTCTGACTTTGTTGCATAGTACTGCATCTATGTTTTAAATGCTACATGTCCTTATCTAACCCAAAATAGAACAATGGTTCCATTAGAAAAATTAATACTTGAGCATAAGAATTTTAAAATAGTAGGGTAGTTTCCGATCACTGTCTCTATGTCTCTTCATTACTTATTCCACTTGCAATTTTATTTATTTGCTGTGACGCCTCTCCATAACTACTGTGCTTGGCCTATTTTCTTTCCTCGGATACATATTCACATATTAAATCAGCAAACTTCCTAGTATGAAACTGAAACTTAAATTTCTATAATACCTCCCCTTAGGTTAGGATTAAATTGCCTCTATAATAACCTTACTAGTTGTTAAGATGTTCTTTCACTTGGTTTGTAGACAGTTGGATAAGTTTAGAAATCCTTGCTTGCTCATAACTAAAGTTAGTTAATATAAAATTAAAACATTATTTATTAATACAACTTTCATTCCACAGTGAGCAGGAGATATCATGATTTCATAGTGAGCAGGAGATATCATTCTGTAGGACTTATATCCGTCATATTACAAAAGGCTATATGTCATAGTACATAGTCATTGATGTATTGTAAGCATTTCTTAAACTGGGGCACTACAAGAGAAGACATAATGCTGAAAGTTATAAGATTGAGTGATAACCTGGAATTATTTCACCAAAATTATCTGTTGAAATCAAGATATGAATATAATGAAGTTATAGACTGCATTTGCAGCAGTCATCAGCTTGAAATTTTATGTTGTGCTATGTCACTATTAGGTATAAATTTGTGACTAGAAAAATGTTTTTCCTGAAGCATTCAATAGTGTTTATAGAACATGTACACCTACAGAAAAGATGGAATTCCTAATGATTATATGTAAATTAAAAGATATAGCTGCAGTTAGATTATTTGTTTGCAGTTTATTAGCTACTGTTAGCAGAAGGAACAATTAATTCCTTATTGTAATTAAAATCTGAGTGTTAACAAACATTATTTTTACTGACTACCACCGAATACCTGATGCTCTTTTATATATATATATGTATAGAGAGAGAGAAAGAGAGACATAGATAGATATAAAATACCCATCTGTCTATATATAATATTAATATAATATAATATCAGCATATGTTGTGCCAATAAACAGTTACAGCTGAATATTCTGTAGACAGTATTTTGTTTAACCAGTCTTCTAGTTTTGTGACTGTTTTTATATCTAGTGTTTTGCATTTGATTTAGTTCAGGTGTATGATGCATTTTTTTTTTTACCCCTGGAATTTGGTTTATAGCCTGATAATTTACTGACCATTTTAAAGAATATGTGAAAGTTAGGTGAGCAGAATGGGCACCATACAAGTCACAGGGCAGCTGGATTATATTGTATTGGGCACCATATAGCTTCATAGGTAAGTACTTGGCTCAGACCACTCAACCAATTGGGGACAAATTTCAACAGAATCAGGGACAATCAGGGACACTTTTAAAATATTAGTGCTATTAACTTGAAACATTGGCAGAATCAGAGCATATGAATTAATACACATTTTTTGAAGTAAAATAAGTTTACAATTCTTAATTATTGTCATTATTCATTAAGTGTAATTCACCACCTTTCCTCAAAACGTCACTAGTTTTAGAAGGGATTAAGAGGGACAGAGTTAAAATTTGAGTCAAAATCAGGGACGTCCCTGAAAATCAGGGACAGTTGAGAGGTATGAGTTGGCTAGCTGCCTTTGTCTTCTATAGTCTTTGGCACATTAATGAAACAATGTTCTACTTTACCACTTAAAGCATCTATGATCAAGTTTTTCTTCACCTTACCATATATAGCCTTTTTCTCATACAGTTCTTAACTGTGTTCTTTGTTTGTTAAAACTTCTGTTACTCACATTATTGCTATTACCTTCTTTTTTCTTATATACTTTTTAGATATTATTATTTTTACTTTTGCCATTTATCTCTTGCAAAGAATACTTGATTAGAAACTTTGCTTTCTCTGTGCCTTCATTGTCATTTTTGAAGCATTTTCTTTACAATATTTTATTGCACTGTATAAAAGGTTTTTGATTAATTTAAACACTGCAACTTGTGGAAATTTTTTTTTGAGGTTTTCCCCTCTGTCTCTCACTGAAAAGGAATCCTCATGAGCTCAGTTGAATCACTCCTATTAACAAACTGGAAATAAGTAAATAAAAAAAATAAAATATATTAAACAACTTGCATCTACCTGATTTATTTTATTTGAATTTAATTAATGAGCTACAGAATTAATCCATATGGATCAATTTTAGGTTACGTCTTGAGTTTTGCACTTCATAGTATAATAAAGTGTAATACCCTCAAGAAAAAGGTTAACCAAGTTTAGTAACATTATACCTTTTGGAAAGCTTTTCTTTTAAAGCAATTCAGACTGAGTCTTAGACTCATACACATATTTGCTAAACAAACAGCAGTTTTTAAAGAATGAGATCACACTTTTATAATAAAACTGTTGTAAAGGTTTAAAACTGCTTGGGGTTTGGAAAAACGTGGTTATTTCAAAAATGGAAAGGAAATATGAAGAGCAAACTAATCTTCATTTTGGAAATAATTTGTAACTCATGATTTAACCAAGAGGAATGAGGAAATACATCTCTGATGTAGTTCTATGGAAAACGTTTAGCTGTTACTTGCAGAGTGGTTGCAAAAGATTTGGTGTATTCACATAATAGTAGTATAACACTGTAGCTTCTGCAACTACTTAAGCATTTCAAACCCATTTTCCTTTTCACAGGTCTCATTCACATGTTATAATTTGCATTAACACATTTTTTACAACATACCATTTTAAAACCCCTGTAATGCCTGCTTATCTTCTAGCTTTGTTGCTTTTGCAATTGTTCTATCTTTTTCTCTTTAGTCTCTGATGTTAAAATTTGACTACTGTATTTCAAACTCATTGCTCATGTTAATTTTGATCTTATCTAACTTAAAATTAATTATTTAACAATTACAGCAGTCTCTTGCCTTCCATACTACAGTGCATTCCAAACATTCAGTTAATTATGTAACATCTCTTTGGAATATGTGTGGTGCTGATGTTATACTAAATGAAGTCTAAGGGACCAGTAACTTCCTAATAGCATAACAAAGGTACACAATTTGGAGCTTTCTTCATCCATCTTTGTTTGCAAAACCTCTAGAGTATGCATCTATTACTGAAAATAAGCAGTGTTGAAACCACTTATTTAGCTGTAAGAAATGGAAATAAAGTTTAATCACTTTATTCAAATCTTGCAAATCAGTACAAATATGAATATACTTGCTTTACAATATCAACCATGCTGTTTACCCATTCTGTAGGCTCCAGTTACTTCTTAATGCCATACAAGCTTTCCACTCACTTTATTTCATGCTCAGTTATGCTACTGAGAACTACTGAAAAAAAGGTATAAGATGCAAAACATCAAAATATATTTGTCTGCAATATTCTCTAGGCTAGCCTGTAAATAAGACTATCATTGCTATGACTTTTTACAGCATTACACCCACCTCCATAACTGCACATTTACTCCTGAATGTGTACCAGCATACATATCTCTTTTTTTCCCTTCACTGTCAGTTTCAAGTACCATTCCTTACATAATACAAATAACCTAAAATATTAGAAGAATTAGTTTCCTTAAGCATTGTGATTTGAAACAGGATCTTCCATGTCTCATTTTTATATTCACACACCCGCAATTTTTGACTCATTGGCTTTGCTTGAGGCCTTGCATATGTTAACAAAGCGCATTATACTTTTTGATCCAGTAGCTTTATTTGATGCTCACAATATATTAACAGTGTGTACAAAATGTTCTTCCTAATGGTTAAAAAAGTATCTTCAGACATATTACGTTGTGCATATTGTTCTCTAGGTAGATAAGTAACTTGTGGATCATGTTACAAATAGTCAAGCAAAATTAACTGAATTGCAACTTGCTGACTGGTGTTTGTCATAACAAATCATTGACAATGATGTTTCTATTCCAGCACCAGTAATAATGCACTTTTTCCCTTTTCCATTGTATACTATTTGTCTATAAATCCCAACCATTAATTGTCAGCATTTCTTGTCAACAATCTGACTTGCACTACGGTATCGCTACACCTGATGTAGCTTCACATTTCTCTGTATCAAATCTTTTCATTTTAACTGTACTAACAACTCATTGTTCATGCTTCTGTTCAATAACATTCAGATTCTGCTCAAAACATCTGTCTTTTCCTTTATGCATCCTTGGAATTTGTCCTTTCTCCAAAAGATTCTACATTACTCATTAAATGCAAGCCGCTTTTGCCTTTCAGACTAAATGCTATGCCTCATAAATGAGACTTGAATTTTCCTTGCACTATAAATCATTGTACCTCATGGCTCTCTTTCTCATTTGTATTTCTTTTACAATGCATTCTAATTTTATTTCTCATTTTTGACATTTCATTTGATTATTGTTTATCTTGTACACAACCATTTGCTCTTTTAATTCTTTTACTATGTAATTTTATTCATTTTGTATAAATCCTTGGCTTTTTATAAGGTCAGTTCAGCTTCTTTTAATAGGTTGACAGTTGTTTAATCATTTCTTATGCCGCTAACTACTCTGCCTGTTATTAATAAATAATGCAACTCACTAAATTCAGTCTATGGCTCAGTTCCTCACCTCAGCAAGCATCTACATGGCCTGTGTGACCTTGTACTATTGCAATGAACAAATAACAAACCAATAGCAAGTGCTTTCTAAGCTCAAAGCAATCTCCAACCCTCTCCATAATTGCTGCTGCTTTGTTTTTCCCTCTTTTTTAAAGACCGAAGCAGTACATATCAGACCAACGTTTCTTTCCCTGTGGCATGAAGAAATGAGGTATAGTGTACTTTTCCCAGGCCATTCTTCTTGCTCTAGAATCAGTCAAATTTCAGGATCCAAAACTACTACTTTTCTGCTAAATTATCATGCAGTGAGAAAATTTCAGGTGGCTGCATGGAGTATTCAATTATAATTGTGCTTGTATTTATTGCTATTTGATAATTGGGTGTGTACTTGTTAGTTGACCACTTTCAACCACGACCCTGGTTGAAAACTTACAAAAACCTTAACTTGAAAAATAAATATATTTCTTCACTTCTATAGGTATGATTTTCATTCCTAATTCCATGTAAACTTTGAATATTTCTCACGATGTTCATTATTGCACCCAGTCACTGCAGCTGTGCTTTTGGTTTCTATGAGGTCTTAACTTTGTCTGTATCTAGAAAGAAGTGTACCATATGACATAAACTACCTGTAGGAAGACATTAGGATATTTAAGGATATACACTCCCAAACTCTGAAGTTGTCATGCCCTATCATTTGAATCGTAGAAAGGTTCTGGAAAATGAACATTACTCCGAAGCTCTGCTATAGGGTCTTTGCTGACTCATAAAGCAATTGTCTGAAGATTAAGCACTTCCTGGCTTTCTGAATTATTTGGAGAATCTCTTCAAAAGGCATTTAATTCCAGTTTAATATCTTTTATAAGATAAATGTTGTCCCTATACTCTGAACAAAAGGGGAAAAAAACAGTAATCCATAGGGAATGCACACTAACATAAGGAGCTGATAAAGAGTACAGGAAAGTTTTCAGTTTTTTTGAGTTGTCTCTTTTCTTTCAGTTATTGATGCTTCCATCTAGGGGAGGTAAAAGGGAAAGCAGAAAGAGAAAGAAATGGCAAAAGACTATCTGCTTCTTTTCTTCAAACTTTTTTTTTCTGGATCACTGGCTGATGGGGTGACCAATTGTTTTCAGCTCAGTCTATACTGGTGACACTCATACCGATGCTGGTTCTAGGCAAAATGCCTGGGACCATGAGGCTAATCAGTACACCTTTCAGGGGCTAGTGGTCTACTGATTTGATACAGTTGACTAGAAACTTTAGTCAGGCAATTAGCACAGAAAGATATGAGCAGTTAATGAGCTACGCAATATAGCCTAGGGTTTGATTCTTGCATCTTTCCTTTGCCTGGTGTGTGGCTCTGAGCAAGACACTTAATCAAACAGTGCTATGGGATAATTAGAAACTGGGCTATGCTTCCCAATTGTCTCCTGCATCTATGTGTGTGTGTGTGTGTGTGTGTGTGTGTGTGTGTGTGTGTGTGTGTGTGTGTGTGTGTGTGTGTGTGTGTGTGTGTGTGTGTGTGTGTGTCTATGTGTGTTTCACCTACACATTATCAGAAACACAAAATATGGAGCCCAATAATATTGATCACTAAAGAGCAAAACCTAAAACATCAAAAAAAAAAAAAAAGAAAACAACAATTGTCATCTCGAACCCCCCCCCCCCCTATCTATACATACCAACTCCAAGTTCTCACTGCAGCCAGGGAAACGACAAAATCCTTTAGGCACGTCTATATATTGAATTTAATTATTTATTCACACATTTCCAAATCATTGCCATGTTATTCCCATTTTTTTTCAATTTCAGAGGGAGTTGATCACATTAACTTTCAGTATACAGTTTAATTCTCAGCAACACCATATACTTTGGGCATCCTTTTCATTATAATGTGTTCCACTAACTACACTGACTTCAGGATGCAGAAGAAACAACAACATTGTCACATAATGTACAACTTAACATCAAAATATGAGTGAAAATACATATCAGGCATGGAACTGAATTTCGACAGTACTGCCTGCAAGCTATATAACCTTAAACAACTCACTTAACGTATGTTTGATCTTGGAATGTACCTGGCTACCTTTTTATCTTAATTAACTTTTCAAAGCAAAATATTATAAACAGAAAAGTTAAATTAGAAGAATGCAATGTCTAGTCACATTACAGCATCAGAAGGAATATTTGATTCAAGGGCCCCAAAATAATTGCTGCTTTTGTCAGTCTAAATAAAATTCAGATATCACATGCAAATCTTCATGGGTGTAAATGTGACAGCAAGTTTAAAACAGATACTGCTTTTTTATTATTATTTTTAGTGGTTCTATCAGCATTTTTACTGCAACTTCAAGCCCCAGCAGCAGATGCCTCATCATTGTTGTGGTACAGAAAGCATTATTACTGGGTCTTTTTTTACAAAATTTGTATCCAAGGTTACAGCACATGGTAAAGTATTTTGCAAACTAACAAATCAGTATTAGGTGAATGGCAGGACATACACAGGCATGTATTAAACATGTTGTAGTTTGAATCCAAACTAATCCAAACTAATTTTCTTTGCTCAAAATATGCCATACAAAATTGCATTCATCTGAAGGTCTTTTGCTAAAACTATATCAAATAAAATCATTCTTTTTCATATATTCTTAGGTTAGTCCAAAATAATGTACACTCAGTTCTCAGTCCTAACTCCAAAATATTCTTTTATCAGTGTTGCTTATGATAAAAACTAATTTTTCAGCATTGTTATTTACTTTACATTTCAATTACCTTTACCTGGGATATAAAACCAAACTTTATTTACATGGCCTTCAGTCTGTCTTTCCTCTTATGAAGCATTCAGCTGTTCTAATCTTCGTTATCTATTTTGTGGAAGTAGAAAATGTGTTTGTCTGACAGACTCCTTTGTTGCTCTGACAATAATTCTATTTTTGTTTATAATTAAAAGCTACAAGTAAGAGAGAGCTAATGGATCAGTGCTATTCTTGAGGTCATATGCAAGAGGCTTCCGAACTTTCTGTGCACCCAAATTTGACATTTTGTTGAAAGAAATTTGAACAAAATAGTGTTTTAGACTTGGAGGTAAAACATGAAGTTGTTGTGCTTTAATGCTCTAATACTTTGTAAGATGTAGTCCTGGCAACTTGAAATCAATGGGCTGTTTATCAATAAGTTGTAACTCAATGAGTCATAGAGGAAGCAGTATGTTATTAATTGTGAAGCTAAACACAGTTATTGCAGCTGTGATTTTCATTTATAGAACAAAATATCATAAGGGACAATGATGGGTATGCTGCCAAGAAAGTACAGCGATGCAAGTAAACTTATAACAGCAGATGCTCTAATAGCTCATGCTTGACCATTCTGTGACAACTATGTCATATGCCAAATATGTGGAAAGACAAAAATAAAAAGACCAGCAGAAATTAAGTAATGCTATTTCAAAAATAGTGAGATACGTGTATGGGTAAAAGTAAACTCATGTCTACTGAAACACTTTCGAAAGTATATACACTTTTACAACTTTGGATCTTACACTTATCTGCAGATTAAACTTGTCTCCAGTGATCTCTCATCAAGTTCTGTATATTGCAGCTGTGATTTTCATTTATAGAACAAAATATCATAAGGGACACTAACCGGTATGCTGCCAAGAAAGTACAGCTATGTAAGTAAACTTACCATAAAAGTAGATGTCCTAATAGATCATGGTTGAAGTAAGCTAAGTTATATGGGTCCTACCCCTTATGACTGGCAAGCTTTTCAAAGCTTAAAGGCACCTTCTACATATTCCAGCTGTTGGCAGCTCAATGATAATACCATAAAAAGACAGATGGAGAGCAAAAATACTTGGGAACATATTTTACCTATGAAGGGAGGCAAGATTGCTGAAAGAACAAAGCTAGGAAACAAGCCCAACAGTAAACTAGACATGAAAGGGTGTAAAAACCCATACCCTGATGACCCCAATATAAAAACAATGAAAATAAGGGGGCTGCAGGGAGGAAGGGAGGGAGGAAGGAGTGGCTATTGCAACAGTGATCTACTACTGCAGAAAGATTTGCCAAGAAATCACTGCAGGGTCAGATCTGAGACTAGAAAATAAAAATTGTAAGAGTGGGAACTTTATAAAATTTATCTGCCTTGCGCTCAGGCATGGTGCAGGCGCTAAGAAAACTACCCCAAGGATGGAAGAATAGGGGAAACAGGAATAGGTTGAGGAAATTTCAGTTGTAATAAATCATGTTTTTTCAAAGAAACTGGAATGTCATTATTTTCCCACTGAAACAGCTGGTTTATCCTAGATAGTTTCACAAACAGAAATTTCCTCCAAGGGACAATCAGAAGCAATTCTCCGCTCAGAATCAGAAACAGTTTCTTGAGGAGAAAAAAATAGAAACTTTTGTCCCCACAACCAATTCCTTGTTCATCACATTGGGAATCTTCAGAAAATGAAACTCATTTTTCTCTTATTAGTAAACTAGAATGAGAAGGGCTAAGAGCTGAACTAAGACCTGAGCTATGCCCTATAAACCTTCCCTGAAAACTAAGTAACAAACACAGCATAGACTCACCCCAGCCTCTAAAAACAATTTTTAAAACTTTATGAATAAAAATTAGAGTAAACATTAGAACAAAATAAAAGTAAACCACAGTTTTTAAACTGATAGAAAAGTCACATGGAAGTCCAAAAACAGTAAAAAAAAAACTGTTATGATCATTATATGTTATAGTTGTTGAAACTAGACTAATCTGAGGTACTACTGTGACATTAAACTGCTAACGTCTGCCTTGAGGATTACACTTTTACTCCTTTGGAAAATGTACCACATTCCAGGTCTGTTGCATCTGCAGTAACAAACTGTAGAAGGGTGAGGTCAGAAGGGAAAACAAAAGACGTGGATTAAAAAAAAAAGAGCTGGGTTATCCACCATAGAATCTCCACTTTGCAAAGCCCAGAACAGGAATCTAAAAAGTCCTAATAGATTAATGGGTTTGATTGAACAAACTCATGGATGACTGCAAAAAGATTCATGGGTTTGATTGGACAAACTCATAAATGACTGCAGAAACATTTACAATTAGTCTGGAGGAAGAAAGGAAGACTATTCCCAGGGCAGAACCTAACAAACATCCCACGATAAAATTCTGTGAAAAAAGATGAAAGGAGACTTTTGAAGTTGATTTGAAAAGTCATACTGATTAGAAGATTCTGAACAGTTGCTAAGGACTCTTGACAGCTGAAAAGAGTCTGTAAAGCTAAAACAATAATCCAGTGTGGAAAAATGTGGATGCTTAGAAGTCAGAAATAAGCAATGACTGGAGCTAGTCACTTTGTGAATATTGGTACAGAGGAATCCAGGGGTAAGTCAGACACAGTCAATCCTAACAAATGTCTGAAATGCTCACCACTGGGAATGTGATGACAGGTATCCCTTAACATTTAACTTTACCATGAAAGCTATAGGAGGGAGCACAGGTACAAAAGGCTGAATGGACTTAGAAAGGAAAAGTCCAGTACAGGCCTCCAAGATTCTTTTCATTTTAGTAACAGGAAAAACGTGAAGAAAAAAAGGCTTTGCCCAAGTAACAGTGAGGTACTAGTTCTATTAGTCCTTATACCAACATCTTGTACAGAATGGGAAGAAAGAGAGAGAGAGAGAGAGAGAGAGAGAGATGTAGTTTGCTAGTTAAGAAGGAATTCCCTTAGAAAGGAGGGAAAATCCCCATAGCCAAGTGTACTCCAGCTGCATTACAATGAAAGCCATCTGTCTGTAACAATCTGGTTCCACAAGGAAGAAGAATTAACAGAGGAAGATGGAGATGTTACCCGTGTGGGAGGGAGGAGAGCCTGAACAGGGATATAGTCATGCTGACTGAAAAGACCGTGCTTGATATTCTGAGTTTTAAAAAAATATATTTGCCAGCTCCTTGATGCTAATATTGCTTGTTGAAAAAGAGAGCTGTGGATAAAAGGAAACTTCTAATAACTCTGAAAAAGAAGGATTGAAAATCTGATTAACTCCTTGAATCTGCTTTCCCCTTTCATCAGTCTTCTTTATCACTTCAGTTGCAGAAGGGCAAAACAGAACAATTGTAACTAAGGGAATTTAAAATAGCAGTTAACGTTTTTTCAGGAAGGTTTTTAGAATGAATCAAAGTCAGTCTTCTCAATATTAATACAGAAGCAGCACCTCCTGAGAAAGAAACTGTGACATCAAGAACACACTTTAAAATATGCTGCATAACCTGATATGCATATGTTATAGAGGCATTGAAAACATTTTTGCCTCAGAAAAAGAAAAGCCAATCATTTCTCAAAAAAATAAAGGGAAAAACTAGCACAAGAGCTAGACAGTTTAAAATTCTGAATGATAAGGTACTATAGGAATGTACAGAGGGAATGGAGTTAGCGTCAGTAATCTGTTCAGCAGAAGCAGCTTTAGACAGAGAAACCACTGCTGAGTCTACTGTAGGAAAAGAAAACATATACCTGTGAGCCTGAGATATCTTGTATAAACTGCTAGACTTGTCAAGAGCAGGAGACTGACTATTAGGTCAACAAGATGCAGTGAGAAAACATTCTCTAAAACAGGCAACACAGGAGGTGCAGCTGGAGTATCAGACATATCTGAATGTATCACAATATAACAAATTGTCAATGTCATAAGGGTTTCACTCTGCCCCTAGTGAGAATTACAGAGGAACCCCAAACCAAATCTAACTTTCACCCTAGACAAAAGTCAGAAAAATATACATTTTCAAAAAGGAAATCAGAAAGCATATTTTACCAGATCCAGAATGTTTACATTGAGAAGAAATTCCTTGAGTACAACCATTTCCCTGCAATACTTGCTCTTTTGACTGAAAATCCAAATCAGAAAGAAATATGTCTTTTTCTTTTCTTTCATGAACAGCAAGGAGGGAAGGAAGATTTACTAATGGCCTTTTTAGCAAATCCCAGTAAATATTCCAGATCCACAGAAATATAAACATGATATTGAAAGGTTTTCTCACTATGTTCCCTATTTCTGGGAATCTCCCAGGGAAATTATCGACTCACAGAAGGCATGCTAGTCCCTTATACAGGTCCCCCATCCCAGCTAAGTGAAGAATCATCTCCTGTTCTTTTCCCTGACACCAAAAAAGTGTGGTTCTCCCTCACCTGCCAAGGCATCCTTACATCTACAGAGAATGTGGCCACCCTCTGATCTTTGTTGACTGCATATACTATGCCAAGGGGACCATGGGGCAAAGATGAGTGATATGGAGAACAATAAGCAGCCACAGCAGAGTCATGTACCAGCAGCTGTGCAAAATGAGAGCCTGCCTGACACCCAATATTCCCAGACAAGTTATTTTATTCTTGTGGACAGGGAAGATTAAACCATGGAGCCCAGTGGATACTCTATTTGTAAGCCAAGAAAGAGAGACTTCAAAGTTGAATAGTTGAGCCTGGATGAGTCAGTAACAGGTAAGGTATGGAAAAGTGCCTCAGAAGTAAGTAAACCATAGAAAGTCCCCCACAAGCACAGTATCCTGTCCCCAAAACACAAGTACATAAAACATGACTAAAATTATAGTAAAAAAATAAACCTTTTCACACAAGAAGTTCACATAAGCATTTATACATCAACTCTGTAAGAAATGCAATGACAGTCCTAAAATGTTATTTCCTAGATGAACTCAATACTTTAGAAAGAAAAGCTCAAGTTTTCCTCAGAAAAATATTTGTAGTAGAAGGTTTTCTCCAACTGGGGACTTATATGTCCAGCCTTGAAAGATCACTGGCCCTCTGACAGCTCCACAGGGCCT
This sequence comes from Protopterus annectens, assembly GCF_019279795.1. Classification (NCBI taxonomy): domain Eukaryota; kingdom Metazoa; phylum Chordata; order Ceratodontiformes; family Protopteridae; genus Protopterus; species Protopterus annectens. The sequence goes on from NC_056745.1 coordinate 411,780,311, forward strand.
GCCAAAAGAGCACGCTTTGGAGGTAAAAAGCTCCATTTGAGCTACTAGCAGATGGAGCTTGTGGAAGGTGTCCTTAATCTTTGAAAACCTTGCAGCTTGTGGAAGGTGTCCTTAATTTTTGAAAAGCCTGTATATTGTGGAAGGCATCCTTAATCTTTGAAAAGCTTGCTGGCTGGTCATGATGGGCAGGAGGAACAATGTAGCTTAGACTGCTGTAACAGTGATTTATATGTTGAACATCCATGTTCCCTTGCTACAGCTCTGCCAAAAAAAAACAATTACAATTATGTAAGCAAGCTTACCATAGCAGTAGAGGCTCAAATGATCTCTGCTGCAGTAGCCTTAGCTACATGGGTTATATCCTGCACAGGATATAACAGCCTGCCAGCTTCCAAAACTTCAGGGTACTTTTGATTCACCCAAACCTTCACTCAGCTCAATCTGAACAGACTAAACAGACCGGTTCATAGGATCATAGGAGGTTACTAGGCTACTGGCCCTAAGGCCCTTATAAGCTAGTCAAAAGTTTAGCACATGTTTAGACAAGTCAACACCCAAAGTCCCTGTCCAGCAGGGACACAGGTGGAATCCCAGGGTGTATTTTCTGTTTCCCATCCAGTTATCTAGGTTGCGCTTAAAATGGGATAATGAGGTTACTCTGCTTGACATGGAGAGGGAGTCTCTGGGACACAAATCTGTCCCACCAACATGTCCTATTGATATCACAGACCAGGGTCGCGCATACGGGTTGCTCGAGTGGAGCTTGACTTGTGGATATGCAGCAGTCCCATCAAGGCAGGGTCTGAGATTGCTTTATATGCCAAATAGAGATCAACCCTGAGGAGTCTGTATGAAACTGAATAGAGAGATAAGGATTTTAGCCTATCTGTGTAGGGTAGATGTTAGAGGCCCTGAATTCTCCTGGTGAGGAACCTCTGTGGTCTTTCCAGCTGCTGCATATGCTTTGCGAGGTACATGGTGAAGGGGGCGTTGCACTCAATAATTGGTCTTATAAGGGAAGAATACAGAGATGTTATGACATCTTTGTCCCAAGATGAGATACCCTTACTTATGAAGTGGGCCATGTAGAAAGCTTTCCGTACAAAGGAAAAAACATGGTGGTCAAAAGTCAGGTTGCTATCAACCTGGGTGCCCAAATCCCTCACTACTGATTGTGTACTTAGGACATTGTTATTAATGTGATAATATGTGGGGATGTCATTCTCCCAAAAGGGGATGATGATGCATTTTTTGGAATTCAGCTTGAGGCCATGTTTCTTTCACCAGTCATTTGTTTGGGTGAGACCCTCTTGGAGGACGTCCACCTCACTTGGGGAATTGATGACTGTGCCCAGCTTGCAGTCATCTGCAAACTTGGTCAGCCATAGTCCACTGGTTTTGGCCTGCAACTCAGACAAGTATATCCTGAATAACAGAGGCCCCAAGACCAATCCCTGGGGTACGGAGCTCATTACGGGTCGACTGCTTAAGGTGGCTTTACTATTTTGATTAGGTGGGTTCTATCAGTAAGTCAGTTTGGTACCCATCTGGTAACATATGGATTGATGCCTAGTTGAGAGAGTTTATCTACTATGCCCAAGTGGGAAATAGTGTCGGAGGCTTTGGCCAGGTCAAGGTAGGTGGTGTGCACCGTCTTCCCCTCGTCCATGGTTTTGGTGACTGTCTCCAAGAAGTCGACCAGATTTAAGCATCATGCCCTTCAGAATTTTCATGCAAACAGGTAGAGAGAAGCTGAGACCTGAAAAGACAATGCTAGGAACAAGAAAAAATAAGTAATCACACCCTGGCATAAGCAACACACCAAAAACAAGGTGAATGGATGGAGGGAGGGAGGGAATGGCTACTGCAGCAGTGATCACTTTAACATTTTACTGTTATGGTAAGTTTACTTACACAACTGTACTATCTTCGTCATATTGATCACTGTTGTAGTAACCTTAACTATATGGGTAGATTACCCTAGAGTTCTACATCTGGGAAGTGGAAGGGGCCAGAAGTCCCTGGAGAATAATCTGAGCAAAGCCTAATATAGGTCTAGAGAAGGAAGCAAGCTTGTAATACCTATTAAATGTAGGTATACAGGACCAAGTTGCAACTTCTAGAAAAATTGTAGAATCTACCCTTTTCCAAAAAGACATAGGTGAAGCAAAGGCCCTGGTAGAGTGGGCCTTGAATCCTAACTGGAAATGTTTGTTTTGTGGAGAGTATAACCTGACACAACTAACTGGAAATAATACGTTTTGACACAGGTTGCCCCTTCTTTTTACCTTCACAAGAAATGAACAACGATCCAAAGATCTGAAAGATTGAGTTCTGTGATGATAGTACCTGAGTTGTCTGTTGATATCCAAAGTGTGGAGTATCTCTTCTTTCATTTTTAGTTTCAGAAAAAAAAAATGGGGTGCTGGATACTTTGGCTTAAGTACACTTGCAAACCACTTTAGGCATAAAAGGATTAGTTCTCAAAGAAACTCTGTCATGTAGAAAATGAGATAGAGTTGACTCACCATAAGAGTTTGCAACTCAGACACTCTTCTTGCAGAAGTCAGAGCAGCCAGTAAAACAGTTTTCCATGTTAAGAATTTCAAGTCATCCAGGTTAACTGGTTCGGATAGAGCAAGTGTTTGCTTCTCTACCACAAAATTAAGATCCCAAGGAGGGACCAAGAGTTGTTTTGGAGGCCACTTGTGCAAAACCTCTTTTAAAAACATTTTGACATAAGAATGTACTGAAAGATGAAGTTGCATGGGTGGACATGCTGAAATGGCCAATAAATGAACCTTGACAGAGGAGTATGAAAGAGCATAGGATAGTCACTCACACAAACATTGTAAAACCACAGAACAGCTGGCCCTGAATTGATGCTGGTTATGTTGTTGGCACCAACTAGAAAGCCTTTATTAAAGCTAATATATTATTTTTCTAGTAGCAATCATTTTTGTCTTCATTAGTACCTGCTGAACATGCTTAGTAAACAAGTCCTTAAAGGGAATAAAGAGCCTATCATTCAGGCAGACAGAGGAAGTTGATTGACTCGTGGTGTGGCAAAAACCTCTGATCTTGTGCGAGTAGATCAATTCTGTGAGGAAGCCAGTGGTAATTGCCCCTGGTAATTTTCAAAAGAAGGGAGAACCACTGTTGTCTGGGCCAGAAGGGAGTCATCACAATGATCTTGGGGGATTCCTAATATCTTCAGAAGTACCTTGGATATTGGAGGAAAGGATGGAAAAACATATTGGAAAATTTCTGTCCAAGGAAAGGACACACTATCTGTCTTCCAGGCCTTCTTGCATGGAATCCTGGAGCAGAATCTTGCCAGCTGATTGTTCTGAGAGGAGACAAACAGGTCTACTTGAGGAACTCTCCACAGATGGATCAAATCTTGGAAGACCCCTGATTTAGTTTCCATTTGTGAGGGTCTGCCCTTGACCTACTCAGCTTATCTGACACACAGTGTTGCTCTGTTGGAATGTAGGATGCATATGCCAAGTCAGATTGTGCTGTGAAGCTATATCCCAAGTTATCATGGCAGTCTGTAAAGAGGGTAAGACTTGGTTCCTCCTTGCTTACTGATATACTACATGACAGTGGCATTGAGTATAACAACTTGAAGATGTCAAGAGGAATAAAAATGATTCAGGGAGTTCAGTGCTTTGATCAGGGTAACCATCTCTTTTATATTTATGTGCTTGTCTCTATCCTTGGCATCCCGAACACCAATCACTTTTATCCCTCCTGAAACTGCTCCAGCACTGAGAATTGAACAGACAAAGGATGTTGGTGCTGGGACCAAATATACTTCAGATAACATTGTATATTTCTCATGTGGAGTCTTGCCAGGGCTATCATGTGAATCATTGATGCCATGAGACCCAAAATCCTGAGATATTCCCTCTCAGTGACTAAAGTCTGAGAGGAAAACCTTAGAAATAGATCTAGATATTTTTCTTTCCTGTGAAAGAAACGCTGTTTGAAATGAGCTGTCTAACTGACCCCAGGAGCACAATCCTTTATGAAGGAGTGAAAAAGACTTCTGAATGTTCCCTTGGAATCCCAGCTTGTGTAAGAGACATGTCATCAAACAGAGATTCCTGACACTTTCAGAAAGACTCTGGAAACATAAGTATATTGTTTAAATATGGGAAAAAAGTGGATAAGCTATAGGCTGCAATGAGCTATAACTGGAGCTAGGCACTTTGTGACCTCTTTGTGTAGGTGATAGTCCAAAGGGTAAGAAAAAGAATGAATAATGTGATCTGGACACATAAAACCTTAAGAAACACCTGGTGTCTGGATGAATTGGGATATAATGATACGCATCTTTTAAATCTAGTCTTACCAGGAAACACTGAGGAAGAAGAGGCAACAGTTTATGAAGTGACATCATTTTGAACGTGGGCACTATCACAAACAGGTTTAGGAAAGAAAGATACAGAACTGAACTCCAACAATTGTCTTTCTTTTGCATTAAAACATCATTGAATAAAAACTTTTCCCAGCCTGGGAAGGAGGAACTGGTTCTATCACTCTGTGAGACAGCATGTGTTGAATGAGACAGAGAAATAAAAGACTCTGGTCAAGTAAGGAATTATTTCCTAAAAAAAGAGAGATTTCCTCCCACTGCCATCTGTAACCTTAATGATTTGGTCTTCAGAACCCATCTATAAACTATCTATAGCTCATCTACAAACTATCTATAGCCAATAAGAAACAGAGATTTAGCACTTCTGGAAGGGAAAATGGACTGCCATTGTGTGTGTGTGTGTGGGGGGGGGGGGGCAAGGTCCTTCAAACAGTCATTTTGACTTGTTGAACTGTCTCTGGTTTTGGGAGGGGTCTTCAATTCCTTTTTTGAAATCCCCTTTACATTTCTTCTCCAATGTATGTTTACCTGGAGTTTGTAAAACTGTTTATTTATTTACTTATTTTTTTCTAAAACTGGATGAGGTGTTAGAAAATCCCTTAGAAAATTTGGAAAAAGAAGGCTAAAAATATCTTACAGATTTCCTGTATCAACTTAACCATTTTATCATGCGTTTTGATATTTTTATCCAAAAGAGAATTTAAAATCTCATTTTTCACATCATCTGAGAGGTTCTGAGAATACAGCCAGGTAAACATCCTTAAAACAGTACCGGTGGCCATAACCCTTGAAAAAGTATCAACTGAGCCATACACGTACTGTAAACTATGGGTAGTGACTTGTACAATTGAAGGAACCAAGCAGATTTTTCCTCACAAGAAGAAACTGCAGACAAAACATTTCTCATACTATCACAATTAATCATAATAAACTTTAACATGCGATTCTGACAATTCAAAATTTGGAAAATCAAACGTGTAGATGCATATAATGTTCCCCATACTTATCAATAATCTTCCTATCCTTGTCAGAAAGATCAGGATTGGAATAAACCAAATGTTTAGCAGCAGTAGGATTACCTAAAGCTATAACTGCTAGGTCAGATTTGGGAAGACTGTAAAAACTTAAGACTGAGGAACTTTTTTTTACATTTAATCTGCTTTTTTATGGGCAACAGGCTGACTATCAGGAGAACTGCAGGCAGTTACACACATATCCTGCAGAACTGACAGAAATTGGAAAATGGGTGAAGGTTCTGGAAATGCCTTCTGCAACCGTTCATATTACTTTTCTGAGGCACTGAGAAACTTCAGTGTTCTACCACAGAAAACACTGGCACACACTGAAAATAATATTAGAGAAAAAGAAGCCCCCGCAAGAAGAAGCAGAAACTGAGCTCTTTTATGAGTCTGAATTAGAAAACTGAGGAGAAAACATTGTATCTGTTCCTTCATCTTTCTGTCCAGATTCAGAATCTTGAATCTCTTCAGGAAAAGAGATACCTCTCTTTCTTTTTAAAGAATCTACCTCATAAAAAGGATCAATAGCCTGAATTAAACTCCAAGCCAACTACTCTTCTCTAAGCAAATATGAGGAAGAGTAGATACATGTTTAGTTTTCTGTTTCTGTTTGACAGGAAATGTAGCCAATAGTCAACCCTTGAAAGCCAACACATGAGCATTCTCTTCAATGGCATGAAACTTCTGAAGAGTTGGGCACCCCCAAACCTCTTCTTTTTGGTCAGATCTGGTGGTTTGGATGTTTGGAAGGTGCTCTGAAGCTTTGGAAGCTGGCTTGCTGTTATATTCTTGGCAGGATACAATCCATATAGCTAAGACTTCTGCAGCAGTTATCACTATGATGAACATCTACAGTTCCTTGGGCTGTGTACTACATGAACTACAATATGAACTGGCACCTCACCTAAGTGTCATGTTTAATCATAGCCTCACCTCAGGTTTCGTGCCCACTGAGTGGCGCAGAGCTACAGTTATCCCAATCCACAAGGGGGGATCCACCTTGGATCCCAGAAACTACTGTCCCATCAGTCTGACAAGCCTTATCTGCAAGGCCATGGAGCGTATTATCATGGAACTTATAAACAAAGACATTGGCAACCTTCAAACACTGGACCCCACCCAGTTTGGGTTTGTGAAGGGCCGATCTTGTCTCCTGAACCTGATTGACTTCTTTGAATCAGTCTCCAGAGCCATGGACAAGGGTAAGGTGGTCCACACAGCCTATCTAGACCTTGCCAAGGCCTTTGACACCATCCCCCACTCTGGAATCATAGATAAACTTACTAAGTTGGGCATTAATCCCTATGTCACCCAATGGGTTGCTAAATGGCTTACTAATAGAACCCACACTGTAAAAGTAGCCGACTCCAAATCCAGCTCCAGACAAGTGACAAGTGGAGTACCTCAGGGTTCAGTCCTGGGGCTGCTGTTGTTTGGCATCTACTTCTCTGAAGTACAGGTCAACACTAAGGGACTCTGGCTAACAAAGTTTGCAGATGACTGCAAACTGGGAGCCATTATTGAATCCCCAAATGATGTGGATACTCTACAAAAGGGCCTTACAGAAACAGATGCTTGGTGCCAGAGCCATGGGCTCAAGCTCAATGCCAAGAAATGTATTGTTATCCCCTTTGGGAAAAACATGTATCCATGAATTACAATATAGGTGGCAGTACACTAAACACAGAAAGTGTGATAAGAGACTTAGGGACACAGGTGGACAGTGGTCTCACCTTCGATAACCACATCGCCACAACAGTCAGGAAATCCTTCTATGTGGCACACCTCATCACGAAGGGCTTTTCATCCAGAAAAAGGAGGTCATTGTCCCACTGTACTCATCCCTCATTAGACCCATTATAGAATACAACGCCTCATTTGGTATGTACCTCTCAAGACATCTGCAACAACTGAAAAGGCCTCAGAAATACCTCACTAAAAGAATCACAGGCCTAAAGCAGATGCCCTACGCTGACCGCCTTAAAAACTCCAGCTGTACTCTGTCGCATATCGCCTACTCAGAGGCGATCTCTGCTTAACATACAAGGCCATGTCAAACCCAGAGCTGTTGGACATGCTACACTTAAAGAAATCCCAATCCCTCAGAGCTACACGCCCAGGGATCTAAACCTTGTCATCACAATAAACAAAACATGCTGGAGGGATAGGTTCCTGACCCAGAGACTCCCCAGACTCTGGAATAGATTGCCCATACATGTCAAGCAGAGTGCCTCTTTGGACCTTTTCAAGAGGAACCTTGACGATTGGATGGGAGAAAGGAAATTCACCCCAGGGATCACGTCAGTCGCCCTGCTAGACAGGGGTCCAGGAAAGTAAATAATGTGGGAAGAAATAGCCAGGGAATTGTTATGGGTAGGCTTGTATAGGCCCTAGGGCTGATTGCCTAGTACCAACCTATGAACCTATGAACCTTGTTTTTTTACTTGAATTTTTTTTTTTATTAATCATCTTCCTCTTAGTTTCTGCTTTCTCACTGTGACTAATTTATATGTTTCAGAAAAAGAAATGTAGTGAGTTGTGGGAAAGTACCTGTGAAGACTGATATACAATGCATCTTTTACTAGTTTCCTAATGAAAAAACATACTGATCTTGCGCTTGCACGTGCGCGTGCACACACACACACACACACACACACACACACACACACACACACACACACACACACACACGACAGTCACAGTAGGCAAAGTTTCCTCTGTATAAACTGTTTTGTTTTACGTTAATAAGTAGTTCAAGTATTAAATTGCAGTATCTGAAAAAAAATGATATTCTGAATTTAAGGAACATGTTACTGTAAATGTAGGTGGTCTTTCAAAATTGTTTTCTCTTTATGTTAAGGACCAGCTGATGGTATAGTTCTAATCAGCCTAAGTGATATGTTTCTGCAGACGGGAGTGGTCACTGCTTTACACTTGCTAAAATAACAGAATTATAGTTTCATGAGCTGAAATTCAACAGGTTCTCCCAGAAATGTATTGATTATGGTAATGGCAGTATAATTTCTAAGATATCTATAAATATATAAATTCCAAATACAGATTGACAAAGCTAGTTAACTGCCAAAAATACACGAGGTAAATATTGCAAACTATGCACAATCTCCTTAGTATGTGGCATTTATTATGTATTTATTTATTTCATCTTGTTAAGCTATGTTAGCTTGACTGATCAAAAGTCTCCTTTGCATGGGAGACCTAGGGATAATATGTAGTTCCACAGGGCAAATGCAAATGTAAAAACAGCTAATATATAATATTGTTTTTTTAAACGCATTTATTTATTTTAAGGTACAAAATCAGCCTAAGCAGTATGCATTTGGAATGAGAAGGAAAACAAAGTATCCAAAGAAAAAGAATTTCAAGAGAATTATGCCAGGATTCAGAGGGTTTATGGAAGGTGGGCTCAGTCCCTGGACCTAGGAGATTAACAGCTACAGATCAAACCAGTGAGTCACTATGCTGACCAGATATGGTTCAGAATGTTACATTTTAGAAAATTCCTTTTTTCTATGAGAGTTATAAAGCCCACATTTGAGAATTTTCAGGAAAAAATGTTGAACGATGTCCTTTAATATGGGAACGTATATATGGGAACAAGGATTCAGAAAAGTTGTGCCCTTCATATAGGTGTTTTGTGAACCATTTTTAAGAAATGTTATGCCACTTATTTTTTTGAAAAAACAATTCAAAGCTATGTCTTTAGCAATTTTATTTTCCAAATGTCACACTGTATACAAATAGTCTACAAATGTACTTCTTTGAAGAAAGTTTTGAAGTGCTTTTTTCAATTAAATATATAATTACCATTCATTTAAACTCCAAGATTAAGTCACATGGCCACGTTTGCAACCATAAATTTAGGCTCTGTATTTGCTTAAGACTCATATTTAGTTACGGGAAATTGTATACCCAGTGTGTTTCTGTAAATCACTGTGGTATGCATGCAAACAGTGATAGCAGGCAGTTTCTTTAAAAACTCGTGATGTTTTCCATTTGATAAAACACTCACAGCTCCGATTTATTAAACAGATTTTTTGATACAGTCAAGACTTTACATTATGAACCCTTAGGGTATATGCTCTGATCATTTAGAATTACAAATTAAGCACCCAGGTTGAAAGAGTACAAGTCTGATATTGATCAATCTGCACTTACGGAATTTTTTTTTCTTACTGTAAAGTTTAAAATGAGATATATGAGAGTCAGGAGTCTGTGACACACAGTTTCTTTAAAATGGATTTACTTAGCGCACCAGTTGCCTGGCAACCTCCATCTGCTGAATGTCTTAGGTTAACCAGCAGCTATATTATTTAGTATTTGCAGAACTTTATACCCTCTGCTGAGCATCAGTCTTATTAACCATAAATCTCATGAGCCAAAGTAATCAATAGATCATATAAATGTTTACAACAGCCCAGGTCCATGCTCAATATAAATGTATGGCTGTCAGCAGGATGATAGACTGCACTCTCCATTTCAGAACAGAATTTTGCTCTTGCAATAGCTTTTAAGACCACTGTGAAGAAGGACAAGTTGAACAAAAGCTGCACGTTCAGTTATTACTTACCACAGATTTTCTCATGCTAATGCGGGGTTTTGGGATCGGTTTGGTAGGTTTACCATCAAAGCTTTCTGGTAGAGTTGAAGAATGTCCTTTCCGGGCTTGCAGTGCCAACTGGTATGCTACTTCAAAGGCTTGGCCTAATGTTAAGATGATTTCATAAGCTAAATTCTGCAATACAAACAAGAAACAGAAAGGTAATTAGCTGTTAGTGTAGAAATAACTTCAAAAAGTGACAACATTTTATGCATACATGCACTGGTCACAAGCACCAGAATTAGCAGAATGTTTTCTCTTAGTCTCTTTTTCATACTGTGAAAGCATTAGAGGGCTACATTTAGTATGCAGTTTAAAACAAACACATTTGTGTTATCACTGGCAGCAGTTATGAGGCTTGCAACCCAAAAGGCATTAGTCTAGTCATGGGAACCATAACAATTAGAGAGATTACAAAAAGTCCTGTTATGTCATAGTCACTTGAACTAAGTTCAAGCTCAAGAGATTGTTAAAGACTAGAACTTACTAAAATCTTGTTCTGTAGAGAGAGACTGGCTCTAGACTGCAATTTGGACAATGCACAGTAACCCTACAGCTTTACTGCATGCAATGCGTATAGGTTGCAGTTCCTCATTATAACAGAATTACAGGGAATGCCCAAACCAAATCCACCATAATATGTTTTTTTTATTAAAGCAGACATAGGCAGACTGAACCCACAAATAAAGCAGTCTATTTCCATACAGTAGAAAATAAGGGTCGCTTGGGTTTTGGCTTGAAATATTTTGATAGCTAAGAAAAATGTATATATGTAAAGGTGGATACTTGTATCTTGTAAAACCAAACTCCAACATCAGTTTCAAGATTGAGATCAGAATATGACAAATTTCATAGAAAACTTTTAGCTGTCTTTGTAACACACAGGAGATGTTTACAGCATGTGTTAGGCACAGTGACCATTTGAAAAGTCAAGACTCGCTAGATCGAGCCCCACAACATGGAAACTGAATGCCAAAGAAATGGACTTACATAGACTGAGTCTGCACTGGCTATTTCTTAGAATATTTCCTTTTCTCTGCGGTATGGAGATCTTGGAGTTGACATATATAAGTTTGGAGTTGTGGGTGTGCAGTGGGGCTTGTCCCCTTGGAAAAAAAAAAACTTTAAAGGAGTAGATTGACCTTTGAGATTCATTTTTTTTCCAAGAGATTTTAGTTTTTTTTTTCCATTTACTTAAAGATGAAATGCAAAGTACATGAGACTGGTGACTTCATACACATTGAAGTGTTTTTCATATATAAATCAGGTGGACACAGCTCTTCTTCTTCCTGCCTTCCTCTGGCAGTATAATTGTGTTTGTGATCTGCAGTACATAAACTTCAAACATTGTCCTTTTCACATATTTAAGGGTGTACATGGTATGCATGGAGAGGTTGTGAGGCTTATTTATTTATTTATATTTGTTAACTGGGGTAGTGCACTTATCAATATTGACCAATTTCAGGTGAAGCCTGGGTGAAATACAAAACATTTCACAAACAAAAATACAGAAATGTAAGCAATAACAGAATAGTTCAGACTAATTACATAGAACAAAATTGTGTATGTACATTCCAGTGAACAAGGACAGTGCAATGTACAATCAAGCAGAGTGTAATGTACGATATATACATTTGTTTCTAAAGTTGGTCAGTTTCAGTGAATCTTGAGAGAGAAGAACAGACTCCGAAAGGAGATAGGTTAGGTGATATGTCCTTTGTTAAAGGAAAAGCATTTGGCTTGGATGAAAAAGTACTTTTTAAGTTGCATTCTGAATTTGGAATACGTTTTGATTCCCTTAACGTGATGGGGCGAACTTGCCAATGAGTAGGCACCTGAGAGGACAATGCATGTGCAGTGTTGTGGAGCTTGGTTCCGGGGTAATGAGAGTTGGTGTGATAGAGCATGTGCAGTGCTGTGGAGTTTGGTTCCTGGGTAATGAGAGTTGGTGTGATAGAGCATGTGCAGTGCTGTGGAGTTTGTTTCTGGGATAATGAAAGCTGGTGTGACAGAGCATGTGCAGTGCTGTGTAGCTTGGTTCTAGGGGTAATGAGAGTTGGTGTGACAGAGCATGTGCAGTGCTATGGAGCTTGGTTCTATGGGTAATGAGAGTTGGTGTGATAGAGCATGTGCAGTACTGTGGAGCTTGGTTCTAAGGGTAATGAGAGTTGGTGTGATAGAGCATGTGCAGTACCGTAGAGCTTGGTTCTAAGGGTAATGAGAGTTGGTATGACAGAGCATGTGCAGTGCTGTGGAGCTTGGTTCTAGGGGTAATGAGAGTTGGTGTGACAGAGCATGTGCAGTGCTGTGAAGATTGGTTCTGAGGTAATGAGAGTTGATGTGATAGAACATGTGCAGTGCTGTGGAGTTTGGTTCTGGGGTAATGATAGCTGGTGTGACAGAGCATGTGCAGTGCTGTGGAGTTTGGTTCTGGGGTAATGAGAGCTGGTGTGACAGAGCATGTGCAGTGCTGTGGAGTTTGGTTCTGGGGTAATGAGAGCTGGTGTGACAGAGCATGTGCAGTGCTGTGGAGTTTGGTTCTGGGGTAATGAGAGCTGTTGTGATAGAACATGTGCAGTGCTGTGGAGTTTGGTTCTGGGGTAATGAGAGTTGGTGTGGCTTGTGAGTAATGTCTTAGGTTGTATGAGGATGACTTTTCATGAAGTCTAGCTGCAAGGGAAGAAAATGTGTGGAGTTGGAGTGGTTTATAGAGTTGGGATCCCAAAAGTAGGTTATTTCTTTTATGGGTAGCCACTTTGTTACAGTGATGCTCACAGAGAGATGAGTATATAATGAATTAGCAGATGCTCTTGGAGATTGTCTGGAGTGTGGCAATGTTTTCTTGGAGGCAGAATCAAAAATCAGGAGCCCATATTTAAGCTCAGAAAGCAGAACTATTTTGTCAATCGCTGCAATAGTTGGTTGGGATAAAAAAGGGGAGATCTTTTTTGTCAAAAAAAGGAGGGAGTTTATTTTGGCTCTCACTTAGTCTATGTGGAAATGTAGGTTTAGTGACTGATCAAGACACAGTACTAACCATCTGGAGGTGGATGTTGTCTCTATGGAATTCTTGTGTAAGTGAAAGATAGTAAAACAGTCAGGTGATTGGTGAATGTTTGGTGGAGTTTCAAAAAGCATAGTTTTGGTCTTTGTGGGTTTGAGAAATAGTTTATGATTTATGAGCCATCAGTGGAGCTCATGTAAGTCCGACTGACGCTGGCACTGAATATTGGTGTGAGAGTGACCTGATCAGGAAATGATCATGTCATCTGCATAGAGAATAACTGGGAGATAGGGGAGATCACAAGGAAGTTTGTTAATGAATATAGAGAAGAGGAGGGGGGCAATAATGGATCCTTAGGGTACACCTTTGGTAATAGGCATAGATTCTGATTGGGAGGATGTTGTTTTAACTATGAAGCGTTTATCACTGAAGAAGTTTTTAAACCATCGAGTGACATTTGGACTGATACCAATTTCAGTTGGCTTGCTTTGGAGAACATAGTGGTCAATGAGGTCAAATGCCTTTGTCAGATGTATAAATAGGACATCTGTAAGGAGGCCACTATCAGAGTTTTGCAGGATGTCATCAGTTAGGGCTAACAATGTCATAGTACTTCATCCAGGCCAAAATCCATATTGTTTGGTGGAAAGCAGGTGGTACTGCTGGATATAGAGCAATTTTGCATGGCATACCAGGACCCCTAGATGAACAACTGTCAGGTTAGCTTGCCACAAGAAATTCAAAAGGTATGAAGGTAACCATTCCAATTACTAATAGTCATATCATTGCTGAAATTTTTCAAAGACTATTTACTGTTTGCCAGTAAGGTAAATATACTTTATATTTTAATAAAATCAGTAATACATGGTAATAATTTTACCTTTTAACTTTAGCAACAATTTGTTTGCATAATATATTTAGGGTATTTGGCATTCATTTATTAATGTTATTATGTTGTGCATATGCACGCCATTAACATGCACCCATGGTGAGAAGGTAAAGTGTGTACAACTAATAAATAAACTTTCTTGGGTGGCGTAAGCTATGGTACCTTGCTGGCTAGGCTTACATAGGCCCTTGGGCCGATAGCCTAGTACCTACCCATGAACCTATGAATTTTTGGGGGAGTTAAAATTCATAATTTTACATATTACACAGCTGATCATTTTAAATTAACTAAGAAGCGTGTTCTGATGTTAAAAGCAAGCAGTGCTACTTTTTGGGAAAGGATTTGCAAATGATCTTTAAAACATTAGCAACTGCCTGAGTAACACTTTATAAAGTCACAAAAATGCATGTTCATCCTAATGGATGTGAGAGGGAGAGTACCCCAGTAATTAGCACTGGTGTCTCCCTCCTATCCTTTTTATGTGCATCTCTGATTGCAATAGTTTGAAAATGTTTCAGAACCTATCATAAGGTGCAAAGGCCTGATCATCAAGGTATGAGACCTCATGATTTTGCTAGCCTTAAAGGAGCTCTTTAGCTGAAAATGTAGCAGCCACTGGAGGTCTGTGGTACCTACTACTGGAGGGTCCTGCTGATGTCATTCTTGCTGGTGGCCCCTAAAACGTTAATACAGGACCTGCATATACTATGCAAGAGGTGGAAACTAACAAGTTAAGAGATGGATATGAAAGGTAGTAAAATGTTTTGTTACCCCATTGGAAGACAAAGACTGAGTGCTTGAGTTTCAACTGCCCAAGGTTCCGCTCACTGATGATATGGAGTTCCTCCACAGGAAATCACTATTAGCCAGTTGTGATGGAAGTGATTTCCTTCTTGGGGGAATTTCCCCCTTCTTTGAGTTAGTGCAATCATGGAGATGCTATATATAAATTCAGGGAGTGTGGGGGCTTGCCTTTCTGTAAAACTTTAACTGGTCCATAATTGTTAAGGTATCTGCAAAATATTCCAACTTACAAACAAAACTAAAAAGTAAAAAGGTCACACAGATAAACCAATTAGTAAAAAGTACAAGAAAAATCTAGCCAAGCTACAGTTTTCACTGTGTGATACCTTAAACCTCCTGGAATAGAGGCCCATGGGATATATGCAAATGACCTCTTAAGGACATCAAGTGTTTCAGCTGGATGGCTTCTGAATGTCCATGCCTTTTTCCCTCTTTCTTTTTAAGTCTTTATGGACAGACTCAGGCCAATACATTTAGTTGTTAGTTGGGATATTTTGCAGGCACCTTAATAGTTTGGATATCAGCTAGGTTTAAAGACCCTGTGTTTCTAAAGTATAGCTAAACAATTCACTTATGTTGTGATGTGGAAGTCATAAGAAAGCTGAGATGTGCATGTCCACAGCTAGTCGTGGTTGGCTTTGTTGGCCTGTAAAGACTTAAAAAGGAAACAGTCAAAAATTATGGACATTCAGAAGTC